>NW_025920232.1:300000-522823 GCF_902686445.1 Sciurus carolinensis | reverse complement strand
GGAAATTTAGCCTCCCACCTCCCAGTGAGTTGGTGGCACCTGTCCCAGTGCCCTGTTGGAACTGAAGAGATGGATGGGGTGTGATGTTAAATGAACACATACTAAGTGCTGTGCACACTGTTCAAGCCTCTGGCCAGTGCTGTGCTCTTGTATCTGCTCAGAGGGTGCTGCCATGGTCATTCTGTCCCACAGCCCCACGTTCTCTGGTATTCCAGGGAACACTGCTTCATTTGAAGGGAACTGGGAGAGTCTGAAATCCAGGCCTATAGTGACAGAGAGGCCCACCCTCACAGGCTGGAATCTGGGGACAAGTTTTATCCATTGACTTTAAAAAGAGGCATGTTCATCTGTGTTTTTCATCTCAATGCTCCAGGGAGACATGGAGGAGGCTGTTCCCCAAATAACCTGATTTTATTTGTGGAGCTAATTAGGCAGAATCAGTGGGTGAAACCCAGAGAGGCTGCTGCAGACAAAGGCAGGAGAGGAAGGGACACTGCCTGGCAGAAGCAGGAAGAGGGTCTGGGGCAGAGCTGCCCAGGCCACCCACCACCTTGGACAGCAGCAGAACCCACAGGCCCAAAGTCCTGGGCAGGTCTGATATCCACAGTCCCCAGGTGGTGCCCTCAGGGCTGGAGGTGGCAGAGGCAGGACACTGGCCCTGAGTACCTACATGCCCAGACCTGCCCAGCCCTTAAAATGGCCACCACAGTGCTCCAGGTGACATCAGCCTGCACCCAACCTGAGGAGTCGGGGTCCCAGGTTCACTTTCCAGTTCTGACTGGCTAGCAGCATGGTCTCTGGTGGGTCCGGGGCTGCTCTGAGCCTCAGTGTTCCCAGTTGTACAATGGGAATAGCTCACAGGCCTCCAACCCAGGGATCCAGTGACACTTGGAGAATTCACTGTTCAAGGGCTTGGCAAAGGCACACTGCCTTTGAAAGGCTCAGTGAATCTGTCAGTGGTGGCTGTCCCTAAAAGACATCTCTGTGGAGATGTATGTCCTGTGGCTCCTCACTCACCTCTCTCTCCTGGACTAGTGTCACTACCACAGTGGTCCTTCTCTGTCATCCTCAACCCCAGAGCAAGGACTCTATCTCAGTAACACTGGTGACAAGGGTAGTTTCCCTCAGGGATGCAGTGTGAGCCTGTGTGTTGTAGGGAGTGTGGGTGTGGGGTATTCAGGTGTGTGTCCTCATGCACACACATTCAAGACTTTACAAGTCCTTGTGGCTCAGCCTTCCCTCCATTAGAGTCCCTGACTCCACCCCTGGGAGTCAAGTGAACCAGGAGCAGTTCAGGACCAAGTGCCCCAATAGCTGTGATGCCTGGATGTCCCAATTCCTGCTCACTGGGATGGAGAACTCTGCATCCAGGAAATGGTGGCACCATGAGGAACAGCTACTTGCCTGCAAGATCCCAGCACAGTCCATGCTGCTTGCCCTGGGTCACTGGGCCCTCCTACCTGGTCCCACAATGCCCCCAAGTTTCAAGTCCCTGTCTTGATGTAGATCAGTGCTCTGTCCCTGGCCTCTGACTTCACCCCTTAACCCTGCCTCTTCCTTGAGGGACCACAGCCTGTTCTTCCTGCCCAACTCCCAAAGCCCCCTTCTGGGTGTCAGGAAGCCCTGTCCCATTAGGGGGAGTCTCCTGACCCTGATGCCTTACTGCAAGATTACCCTCCAGCATGACTCTTGTGCCCACAACCCAGGTAGCAGAACATGGGATTGTCTCTATGCCCTCAGTGCTCTGTCTTTGTTGTGGATGACTCATCCCTGGGTCTGTTTACTCTTTGACACCAGTTCCTGCCTTCTTGGGCCCTCTGGTCAGTGCAAACATGGTCCACAGATTCCTGTCCTTCTTGTGACTGTCCCCACATGGGGAAGGCTGCTCCCGTTCATCCTGCATCCTGGGGTTCTGGATCCCTGGACCCTGGCCCATGGGCAACACATCCCTCAGTCCCATCCACTGTCAGCATCTCCTCCATCACCTGCCCATGCCACCTTCCCTTCTCATCCTGATGACCACGACCCACCTCTCCCAGGCAACCTTCTTCTGCTGCCACCCTGTGGGTCCCAGAGGCAGACTTCTACAGGGCACCTGATGAGTCACTCTTCCACTTCCATTTTGAATGGCTTCCCATGGCTCTTGGGGTAAAACCCTGAATCACACTGTGGCCTCTAGGCCCACTGTGTTTGCTGCCCTGGTCAAACACCTGTCCATGCTCCCTTGGCACCAGCACACCTGCCAGGGTAATGGCACTCACTACATCTGCCACCCAAGTTTCTCCCTTCCCAGGCCTGTGTCTGGCTCCTTGTCATCTTCCAGGTCGTGGTCAAGTGTCACCTCCATTGGGGGAAATGAGTTAGGTTGTGTGGAGAAAGAGACTCATGGTGGGTGTGTATGTGTGAGTTTGTGTGTGTTGAGAGTGTGCTATGCATGTGTTTGAGTGTGCTGTGAGTATATGTGTGTGTGGGCATTTGAGTGTGTGTGTGTGCATATGTGAACGTGAGTGTGTGTGTATGAGTGTGCAAGCGTGTGTGTGAGAGCACATGAGTGTGTGTGTGTCAGTGTGAGAGTGTGTGAGTGTGTGTGTCAATGTGAGAGTGTATGAGTGTGCATGTCAATGTGAGAATGTGTGAGAGTGCATGTGAGGAGATTGTGTGGGTGTGTGAGTGAGTATGTGAGTGCATGAATGTGACTGTGTGTATGAGTGTGTGTAAGTGTAAGGGTGTAAGTGTGTGAGTGTGAGGGTGTATATGAGTGAGTGTGTGAGACTGTGTAAATGTGCGTATAAGTGTGTGTGAGTTTGAGTGTGTGTATGAGTCTATGTGTGAGTGATTGTGTGAGTATGAGTGTGTGTATGAGAGTGTGTGTGTTAATGTGAGTTTGTGTGTGAGTGTGAGGTGTGTATGAGTGTGTGTGAGAGTGAATATTTGAGTGTATGAGTGTGTGTGGGTGTGAGTGAGTGTGAGAGTGAGTGTATGTGTGTGAGTGAGTGAGTGTATGTGTGTGTGTGTGAGTATAATGTGCATATGCAGGACACAGCATGGAGCACGGGGGTAAATCCTGCTGAGTGGAGAATGCATGAGGGAGGAGAAGCTCCTGGGGCTATCCAGCCCACCTGCCTGCCCATCCCTTCTAAATCCTGCTGCTGCTCATGAGGGACACCTAGGCACACCCTCAGGCTTATATTACTCTTGGTTGACTTAAATACCACTCTCTTGGAGGTCACACAGCTGGGAAGTCCAGGACTGGTCTAACTTTTCTGCAGTTGACAGTTCTGTGTGTGTCACAAGGGTCATTGTTGCCATGGTTGCTCTTCAGGGACCTGATTCCTTGTCCTGCAGGTGTCCCTGGGAAATTATATGAAGACTTGGCTTCTCCATCCTGTCATGTCTTCTCCTCATGGCTTTAGCCTTTGGTTGGCTCTGTGCAGAGACATGTTGATCATGTGAGAAAGGTTCTGTCCAGAACTGTATGTCAGGGTCCACTTGACCTGGACCTTCCTGGCCTCTTTCTAGCCCCTTAAGTCTAAAGACACCTGCTCTTGGTCATGGAAGACCATGAAAAGAGCCAAAAGTGGTGGTCCTGAGTCCCTGAGGCTCTCACCCTGGTCTGGTCTGTAACCTCTCAACTCCCAGAGTTCAGAGGTTGACTGGCCACAACAGCTCCCCCCGCTCCATTTGTTGGTCACAAAATAAAATTCTTCCTTTTCCTATCACTGTATTTCCCAAGTCACTGGTTTGAACTAGGGACAAAGAATGGGACCCTCTGTGGTGATACCACCTCTGGGACCTGGTTGGTGTGCCTGGGTGCCTGTTCCATCTCCATGGTGGGGTGGCAGTGGAAGTGAGGGGAATCCACATTGTAATCATTGAACCCCAGGAGATCATTCCAGTAAGGAGAATAGGGGACAGTGGTTGACAGTAGTGCATGGGGCTCAGGTCCTGAAGAGACCTGAGGATCACAGAATTATGAAGAAGCATTGCCCAGGACTGTGGCCAGGGGTCCTCATGGCTGCCCCTGACCTTGCAGGGATTTAGCTGATACAGAGCTTTGATGTTTGGCTATAACAGTTTTTACTCACCAAATGGAAGGGACTGTGAGCCTGGAAAGTGATCCCGCCTGTCACAGGTGGGTGTTTCAGTAACAGCAAGTCCAAGTAGAAGTGGATTGTATGAGTATATCAACGCATATTACAGATCACCCTTGAACTTGTCTGCTCAGGCTGCTCCCAGTCTGTGCCCTCTGAGTTCCCTGGGCATAGGGCCTGGTCTGCTTTTTCTCCATTGCTTCCCAGAGCAGAGGTGTAGGTGTGGTACACTGAAGGAGTCCCATATGGATCCCTGTGAGACGCATCTGACCCTGAAGCCACAGGTCCACCTACACATTATCATTTTAACTGAAGAAACAAAAGCTGCCCAAAGGTCAGTCACAGGCTCTGAGTCTCCAAGTCAACAGAGGACAGTGGCAGTCATTCTAACACTGGACTCTTGCACACCCTGGGCATCACAATGGTCTTCCAGAGCCCATCCCAAGTCAGGGAGTGTGGGTGCTGGTCGGTCCACCCCAGAGAGCACAAAAGGCTACCCAGGATATAGAAGCCCACACTTCTCCATCTGATCAATGCACCAAGGCTTCAGTGACAGGGCTTGGTCAGCTTCCTTGATCTTCTCCTAAGTAGCAAATTTATGGGACACACATGCACCTGGATGAGTATTCCCTGATAATTTACAGTGTCAAGCCTCCTTTATTTCCCCCAATAAATGTAATGTACATGTATTGGCCAATTGAACAATGGCTTTCCTGGCATCTGGAGGTTATGAATCATTTACAGTGATTTGGGAAACCTGGGAAGAGGAAAGTTTTGCATAACGCAAATCCGAGTGTCAGTGTATATGATCTGACTTGCTGCAGATGTAATTAGAGCAATGAACACAGGGAGAATTTCTTTCTCCCAAGACACAGGAAGGTCTGCTTGGTATGCAAAGGAGTATAGTAGTTTGTGACACAGGAGCACAGAATGTGGTTAGCATAACACCCAGTTTGATTTGCAACTTTAAAGCTTTTGAAGATGAATAAAATTTTGAATGAATTGCTGAAGAACTGTCACCAGCCTGCATGAAATCCAAGCACCTTGGAAAGCACAAAAATAAAAAACACAAAACTAAAGAGAACCTGGGGAACACTACTTCAGGCCCAGAAAACACGTTTGGTTCTTAGGACTTCATCTCACCTGGAATTATCTTTCCTCATAGTTCCAACTTCTTTGGTGCCATCTCCAGCTCTGGTTTCCAGAAAGTTCTGTCTGCTTATCCTGCTATAGGGAATGCTCCTTCTGCAAGCCTCAGGATTTGCTCCTCATTGAGTCAATGTTTACTAAGCACCTGCTGTGGACCCAATGCCTATGACTACAGAGCTAAGCACTCCACCACCTGACCCACCTCTGACTTTCTGAAGAGTGAAGCCATCAGTACAAGCGGAAAATGAGCATACTAGGAGATTCTGGACACTGTTGAGAACCACAGACACAGGGTGAAGATGAGGGCAGGAAAGGCACTGGGGGTACAGTCAGCAAGGTGGTCAAGGTGGGTCTGAGAGCTGACTTTTACACAGGGGCCTGAGGATGGTATAGGCAAGCATGAGGTTACCCTGGGAAGAGTCTCACAGCCACAGAGCAGGTGCTGCAGTAGGAATGTCCCCAGGTGTCCCAGGAACAAGGCCAAGGTGGCTGGAGTTGGTGATGGGGTGAGCCAAGGAGCAGGGCCAAGGCTGTGGAAGGCCCCTGTCCATCCCTGCTCACCTCTGAGCTCAGCCACTCTTCTAGCAAATACCTCCCCAGCTGACTGTGGGCCAGACTTGGCTTGGAGGACCTGGGGTTCAGCAGATAATTCCACAGGCAGGACTCCTGTTCTGCTGGAAAAGTGGAGAAGGAATAGGCATTCAGGAAGGGATTCCAGAGAGACAAGGCATGAGAGTGGCATGGTGAAGCATTGGCAGGGACATCCAGCCAATGGACTGTAGCATTCTCCCAGGTGACCCTCTTTTTCCTCTGGGTTCATTTAGCCAAGGGGACACTGAGGCTCCTCAGGGGTTACACCCTGGCTTCTGCTCTTTGCTATTCCTCTACAGAGTCTGAGGACTTAGGGAGAAGAATCAACTGCTTCCTCCTTTTTAGGGGCCAGGAGCAGGTTTTGGGCTTCTCAGAGGGGACCATCACCAGGTTCTGGCCCTGGCACTGTGCTGGCCACAAAGGAAGGAGAAACTGGATTCTGGCAGTGGAGACCCATGAATGGGAGGACCCATCTCACCCTTCTACTTTCCTGGGGCAATGGTTCCAAGGCTTCCTGGGCCCCATGTGCTGGCAGAGATGCCAAAGGAGGACAGGACTGCCAGCCCACACTTGGTGGGTTGGAGATGCCCTGGGTCAGGCCAGGTGGTGGCCAGAGGGCTGACTGTAGGCAGAGGAAGGGTCTCAGGCCCTGACCTCAGACCAACACCAGCTTAACCAGTTGCACTCTGTCTGCTGTGCCCTGGGCCTGCTGTGACCTCACTGTAGACACTGAGGCTCCAGAGCTGCTGCTGAACCCAGATCCCACTGCTTCCACCCTGCTAAGTACCCTGTGGCTCTACCACACCCAGTAGCAACCCTTCCTGAGCTAGAATTTGCCAGAGCCTCCCCCAAAGGTTGCCCTAATCCTCCACCCATCATTGAGGGGCTGTAACTGTCACCACTGTCCCCAGGATGCCCCACAGAGACTGTTGAGTGAGTGAGTAAATGTACAGGTGGAGCACATTCCTGGAGCTGGAGCTGCAAGTGTGCAGAGGCTTCCAGTGGACCTGGTGCTGACCCTAAGGGGCTTTTTTATATTGGCCATCCTTGTCACTGCTGCACTCCACTACAGACTGTGGTGTCCCTTTTTAACAAGGGCTCAACCCATTTAATTGTTCAGATGCCACTTGCCCCCAATGTGGCCTTGGGATGCTGGGAGAAAAACAGAGGTGGTTCTGCTCTGGAGGAGGCAGGTGTGGATGGAGGCCAGGGCTTGCAAGGCTGACAGAGGCTGCCTATGCAGGGCTGTTCTGACAACTTGCAAGGACAGGGCCACAGACTCAGTGAGGTTGGCTTGATGGACATCTGTCTGGCTGTCTCCCTCATTTTCTTGTGAAAGGTAGGGATGCAACTGGGGCTGGGGCCACCATCTTCTCTGGGAGCGCATTGTGCTGGTTCCATAAGTCCTACTGACAGGGGCAGAGAGGCAATGAATACAACGTCTATAGGAGAGGATGCTGCCTTGATGGCCTTTCTGCAGCCTCTGACTGGGCTCCCTGGGCTCTGCAGGTTCCAGAAGACCCTGGTGAGACCACTCAATTCCTCACTGCAGACCCTCCACACAGCTCATCCCAGGAAGATGGCTGTTCCACCCAACACTGACTTCAATGGCAGTCTTTGATCTGTCTCAGTGGACACTAGACTGTCCTGTTCCATCGCACTCAGGGATGAAAGGAGGGGGTTGAAGGAGAGCACATGCTCCCCCTGGAGCAGAACCCCAGGAGCACATGCAGAGTTTGTAGGTGATGGGCAGGGATCATGTGGGTCAGACTCCTGGCCTGTACTTGTGAAAGAAGGGGACCATACACCAGATCCCAGCATGGTTCCTGCCTGATGCCTGTGGTGCTGGGACCAAGTGGGACAGTCCAGACCTAGCCACCACTCAGGTGGCCCTAGTGTCTCCCACCACACCTGCCCATTCACTCCCTATGAGCAGCAGACACACTGCTTATAATTAAAGTCATTTGATCACCCAGTGAGGTGGAGGTTCCAGAGCAAACAGTGGAGCAAGTCCTAGTTCTGTCCACAATGTCTCCTCAACTCTGCTCAGACCACCAGCAGGTCAAAGGGCAGAGGTCCCATGAGGACCTGGGCCCTTTCCAGGCCAAGATCACAGGCCCCAGAGCACAGGTGAAAGACCAGGAAACCAGAACCAGGATGCCTTGTGGCCTGGCCAGAGAGGGAGTAGTGGAAAGGTGATCGCCAGGTGTGGAAGATCAGATAAGCTCCGCCAGGCAGGCCCTGTGTGTCCTGGACCAGCCCTGGCACTCGGAGCCCATGGGGAGAGCGACAGTGATGATGGTGCCTCTAGCAACTGTGGGTCCTTCATCACCTGCTGAGAGCTTGGCTCAGATGTCCCTTCTGTGTGAAGCTGTCCCTGGTCACCCCATTAAAGTCCCCTCAACTGGTTCCTCAGTTCTGTTCCTGGCCTCTATGGCTATCAGCACAACAGATGTTTCTGTCATTGTTGGGACCCTTGTGGAGTCAAAGTCCTGGGACTGAGGGTTTTGTCTATTTTGCTCTTTGGGATATTACAGCCCAAATGTGCCACTTGGTTGCCCTGAGTGTTGATCTGAAGGTACTTAAGCAGCAGCAAGTGTGGGTGAAGCACTGAGGAGGCCACTCACCTGTCCAGAGCCTGGTGGGGCTGGACTGGGAAGTGGGGAATTGGGACCCTGAGTCAAAGTGAAGTGAAGGGGGACAGTGTGCACAGGGATCGAGGTTTTTCTTCTCTCAGTCTTCTGGCCCCCTTCCAGCTCCCTCCTTACATGGGTCTTCTCATGCCAATCACAGGTGAGGGAACTGGTGCTGCTGCCCTGGGCAGACACATGGCTTCAGGCCAGGCTGGTTGTCCTGCAGCAGAGGGAGGAGGTCCATGGGGAGTGGACCCATCCCACATGAACACAACCTCAGAGAATGAGATCGTGGATGTGTGGGTAAGAAGTGACCTGGGCCTGTGTGTCCTTAATATGGGGTCATTGAGAAGACAGGGTTGGCACTGTGAGATGAGATCTCAGCACCAGGAATTATCACCATCAGCAAGGGAATCTAAGAGGTGACCAGGGGACATGGAGGGAAGTGAGGCATGAGCCATATGGAATAGGTTCTGTAGGGACTCAAGGCATCTTTATGCCCCAGAGACTGAACTGCACTCCTGTCAATTTCCTGCAATGAGGCTGCCATGGGAGGATGTCAGTGTTGCAGGCTGAGTGGGCTCAGCAGATGGCAGAGTGTAACCAGGGTCTGACTCACCTTGGGGTCTTCTTCCTGTGCCAGCTCTGGGACGTGCTCTCTACCTGACCCTGGGAGGTCAGGGCACTGAAGCCAAGAGTCACTGAGAACTTGCAGGAATCCAGGGAGCTCAAGGTCCCAACCACCAATGGATCAACAACACCCTATCTGCTGAAGCTCTCAACAGGATTCAGTCCCCAGAATTGGTTATTAGGACAAGGGCTGTGCAGAGTGGGGACAACTAGGACCTGCTTTCTGAATGCCCTGATTGGAGGGTGGACACAAGTCTCCAAGAGTGGCTCAGACATGAGTCTCTGCAGTCCTGTAGGCAGGTGAGTGTGGGTCCACAGGGCACCTGCTGGAGCAGAGTTCACACACCTGTCACCTGCTGGGCAGTGCTGCACAGACCAGATTGTTTTCTCTCTGACTCCGCAGTTGCTGGGCCTGTTCTCATGAACACTCATGTGTGCTGGATATGAGTCAGATCTCCCAACTGTGACTCACGCTGTGGCCCTCAGTACACATCTGTAGGATTGGTGGACACAGCTTGCCTGTGAGGCCTGCCCTGTGCAGAAGGGGCCATGACAGCTGGGAGGGGGGCCTGCAGGATTCTCCATGTTCCTTCTCCTCTTCCCTGTCCCTCCTGCTTGCTCCTCCTCTGACAAGACTTGGCATTCTGAGTCCCCTGGAGACCTGGGGATTATGGGGTCTCACAGACACACACTCAGGTTTCAGGAGTCCCCAGCAGCCATTGGCCCAGGGGCTGGATGTGGCCTCCAGACTCTGCCCCTGGCCTGTGTCACACAGAGACCCTGGAATTTCACCAGGGCTGGCATTGGGCTGGTGCAGGGGACACAAAGGAGACACAGATCCTGTTCCCTCCTTTGGGGATACCCTAGTCCCAAAACGATGAGCACACGTCAGACTGTGGACTGAGCCTGAAGCTCATGCTGGAGGAGCAGGTAATAAATAGATCCTGCCCCTCTCCTTCCTCCCATCTGGTCCCTCAATCCAGATTGACTTCAGGGGAGGAAATGTCACCATCTGGCCATCAAGGAGGAGCCCAGAGTGTGCAGGCCTCCTTCTGGTTCTCTCGGTGGGTCCTCAATTCACACACTTACCAGTGGCTCTCACCTCCCACCCTTTGCTGCTGCCACCCAGGTCAGCTGCCTGACCTTCTCCTCCCTGGCCTTCCCCACCCTGCTCCATGTGCAACCAGTGGGACCCTGTGAAGACCTGAGATGGTTTCCATACCTTCTGCACAGGAGCTAGTCCTCCCAAAACCAAGATCCTTATGGTCCTTCACAGACTCTGCCTCAGGTGACCCTGTACCTAGCCTTCCTCCCCTTTTTCCCCTGCACAATCCCTTCAGCCTCTCCAACTCTGCACCAGTCACAGGGCCACCTCAGGGCCTTTGCACTTGCTGTTCTTCTGCCTGGGCTGCTTCTTCCTCAGATATCCTGTTGACCCAGCCAGGTCTTTCCACAAATGTCCCCTGCTCAGTGAGACCTGCCTTTATCACAAACATAGAATTGCACACACACACACACACACACCCTAGCCCCTCACCTGTATTATTTCTCTCCCATGTGCTTCTCCTCTATCCAGCATGTTATTACTTTATGCTGATTTCCTGCTCACTGTCTGACCCCCTGCTAGAATACCAGCTCCGGGAGGACAGGAGCTTTTCCCTGTCCCCACAACTGTGCCTGTCTTATCTGGTCCTCAATGTTTTCTTTGGTTTGAAGCTGACTGGCCAGGAGGATGATGGTTGGCCACATTCCTGTCAAGTTGACTGAGATACTGCACCTTCTGGGACATGTGTAAGGCACAGAAACCTTAGGAAGACTGAATTAAGTGTCAGGGAGATGGCCAGCATTGCCAGTGGGTGTGGCTGTGAGCACAGCAATGGCCAGGGTGGAAGCAGAGAGAGTGGCAAGGCCAGCCCCCCATCCACAGGCATTCCATCTTTGGCTCACAGGGTGCCTTTATTTAAAAGAATTTTTGCCAGTATTCAAAAACCAGGAGGTTTCATATAAAAATGCTGCCTTTTTCCAATTACCAAGACTCAGGCTCCATGGCCCTCTTTGCCTCACACAGTTGGCCAAGTGCAGCCACAGGCCCCATGCCCCCATGGCACCACACCCTGCCAGTCCCTGCACCCTTGCAGTCTGGTTTGGCCCTTGCCCACATTCAGATACACAACCCATCTTGGGCTGCTGGGGATAGCCAGGAGATGCTAACCCACATGGAGCAGGGGCTCTGGGATGACTACTGAGCCCCCAAGAACACAGGGGGAGCAGAGAACAGCTGGACCAGGAGGGCAGTGGGACAGGCCCAAAGACCATCTCCATGGCAACCACATGACTAATACCCTCAATCTAGGCTGAAGGACAGGCTGAGTATCTACCTACGTAGAGGTATCGAGCCTGAGGACCATACTATTCCCTACTGTCACCTGGTAACTGGTAAAACTTCAGAAAAGGAGCGGAATCAGACCCAAAGTGTCTGTGGTCAAATTTGCAGCATCTGGGCAGAACAGGGACCAAAGAGGGACAAGAATAAACACTGCAGGTCCAGTGTTCCTGTGACAAACGCTTCTGAACTTTCAGCCATACTCAGATCTGTTACTTTACCCTTTGTGGAAACTCAGATACAGTGAAGTCAAGAAAGCTCCCAAGTCCACACTACTGGGGGTGGATAAAAACCTGGCTTCTGAATTCAGACTCCAGGCTAGCCATCTTGCTCTGACAGCACCAAGATGAGGTTGGGATTGGAAATAACTCAAGTGGTCTTCTCCCACACTGGTGTGGAGGAATGAGAGAAGGTCTGGGTCCTCTCTGATTAAGGCCTGACCCCATGGGTGCCTCCCCACCTCCCCACAAACATCTCTGTGTGGGAGAGGAGGGTATGCTCCAGCCTTCACAACTGTAGGGAAGTAGATAATTGGTGGCCTAGGCTGGGGGCAGATGTAGGAGCCCCTGGTACAGGGGAACCATCACTGTACTGAGGAGGGCTCTGCAGGCAGATCAGGGTCACTGGCTGTGTTGGGGCTAGAGGGGAGACCTCAAGGCTTTGCTGCCAGCTCTCAGGGTTTGAATCCCACCCTGGCAGGCCCTTAAGTGAGGTTAACATCACCTGCACTACTGAGAAATGTCATTCATAAGATAGCATGACCTAGCCACCCCAGCACTTTGTGAGGGTCAGCAGTGCCCCACCTGCAAAGGAGAGCAGAAACAGTGACCCTAACATTGATGCTGTTGTCTGTCAAGTGTTTCCCCATGCAGACCTAAGAGCTGACCACATGGGGGAAGGCCTCAGGTGCTCACAAGTGGTGCAGGACAGTGAGAAGGGCCATAATCAACACAGACTGGTACTCATGAAGGACAGGGGGCCGAGCCCAGGCACTCTGGCCCCACCACTGCCTGTCAGAGCTGCCCAACTGTTGAAATGGCCAGAAATGTCTCCATAAGTCCCACAACACCCCTGGAGTCAGGACACCCAGGCTGAGAATTTCTCTACATAATCCCCCAAACCAGGGCTGCAGAATACAGCATCAGACAGGACATCTTTGGGCACCAGCCTGTGTGGAGTGGGCATGGTATACCTGTGCCCCTCCCATATTTCTATCTGCTCCCTCTTCCCTTTTCACACAGGAGGGGAGATTCACCCAAATGTCCCATGTCCTTGCAAGTGACTGACCTGGCTGCCTTTCTCAGAGGTCATGAACACTGGTTCATGGGCCAAATGGCACATGTGTTTTCTTTGGTTCACAAAATGGTGGTAGGTTCATAATCATTATAAGAGTTCACATTTTAGTAGATCACAGTTTTAGCCTTCTTCTGATCAACAGGAAGATCTGGGACATGAAAGTCATGTTTGGACATGGCAAAGATCACTGGAACCAGGTCCCTGTTGCCCCTCCAAACAGGGCCCATGATGCCCAATCTGCCACAGCCCCCACTCCTCTTTGTTGTCCTGAGAGGAGACAAGAGGGTGAGAGTCCACACTCAGGTGCAGTGGTGTGGCATGAATGCCTGCTTGTGCACTGTGTGTTCATTTATTCATTAGTCATCAGTATTGAATGAACACTTCAGTATGTACCAGGGTTAGACCAAAGTTCAGTAGTCACAATGGCAGATGAGACAGATGGGTTTGCCTCTACCACCAACCAAGGAAAGTGCTTGCATGGTGACAATGGCATGAGAAGAAAGTAACAGTGTGATGTCTTAAGAGGTCAGGGGGTTAGGTGACCCTGGAGAATGTACCTTGGCCCAGATACTCCCAGATGCCTACTCTTAGCTCAGTTCCCTCCCTATACCTCCCACTCTGAGTGACAACCACCAGTCTGACATATCCCCCAGGTCTTTCCTGCCTGTTTGTGTTGCCCAGGCTGCTTTGTGGTCTTCAGACTGTGGTTGCCTTGCTACCAGGAAGATGGGAGGAACTTGCAGGGTGTGGCTGGCAGAGGCCAAGGCACAGACAGACCAAGTCACCCTGCAGAAAGGAGCAGGTGAACCTCAGCTCCTGCCCTGTTGGAATGGGCCTCCCACAAGAAGGATAACCACAGCCAGAGGCAAGGAGCCCAGTAGTATAGGTCACAGATAAAGGCAGTGGGAGGAGCATGCTCTTGGGAACCCAGAGAGACTCATGGCTGTCCTATGTATACTGTGGAACTCCTGAGAAGATGAGGGATCTCAGACAGCAAGATTCAAGCTGGAGTATGGGCTCGGGTCTCTCTGGCCCTGACTGCCCAGCAAGGTCCCTTTGATTTGGGAGGGAATAAATGGAGGGATGGTACCACCTGCCACTCTTCCTCAAGTTTCCTCTGGCTCTGAGAATGCAGCCAGCCTGTGACAGTGGATCTCACTGAGAATTGACTCTTGACCTCCCTTTTTCTGACAGCTCAGGTGACCTTGATGGGGAGGCAGGTGGTGCCCTCCCCATGGTCCCACAGGCACCTTCACCCAGCTGCACCCACTCTGTGCAGATGTGTGACCTTGAGCCTTCCTCACCATTGTTTCTTCAACCACTCCTCTGGAGCTGTGGCTCAATCTGGGTTGCAGTTACCCAGGGGCTTTGACAGACTCCAGAAAGGGAGACTTCCACTACACTAGAGGTGGCTGAGCTGGTGGGCAAAGCCTGGAGCTCTGAGGCACCCACCCCCTAGGACATTACTCCCTGAGGACCATCAGAATGCTGCTCTGGTCCCCCAAGTCCAAAGGTCTCCTTGGGGTTTTCCTCATCAAGGACTTAGTACCAGACAAATCACAGATAGGGCCATGCTATGGCACCATGGATCATAAAGCAAAGACACAACTAAAAGCGTCTGTAAATATTTAAAAGCAATGAAATGATACCCCAAGTCTTATAAAACATTCATTTTCTCAAAGGCCCCCAGAATAATAAAAATGAACACATATGCATTAAACATAGAACTCTCCCGAACCAAAAAAAAAAAAAAAAAAAATTAACTGTGAGCTAAGATGGTTGTTACAACTTTAATTCCCCCTGCTTGGTTCACCTCTCCGGAGTGCACCAGGATGTTCTGGAATAATTTATCTGACCCAAGATAGGGTTAGCCCTTGGGGAGAGCCTGGGCTTTGGAGTCAGCTGGATTGCACCAGGTTCGAGGCCTGGTTGATCTCAAGATCTGTGCAACCTTGAGAGGAAGTCTCAGACCCTCTGGTTTTCATGTGTAACATGGAAATGGTTTGAGAGCAACCTGAACAGGGTCTAAGAACTTGATAAAAAAACACCAGACCCAAAAACCAGGACCTGGCAACTCCTGGTGAAGTCAGAAGACTTTAGTTCTTGGCCCCTTCCAGAGCATCTCCAACACCCAAGCCTCTGCTAACTCCCAGGGAGAGATGCTTTGGTACATCTTCATAAATAGCCACAATGATAAAAATGTACTGCAAACTGTATTTTTAAGAAAGAACATTGATTATACAGGGGACCCAATGTCATGAAAAGACACATACAGCAGATAAAATATACAGTTCTCTCTGGTCCATAAACATGACCTAAAACTTGATTGTGAGCTGTGAATATCAAACATTCCATTAGTGCTTATTTGCTGGGTTTCTTAGAATTTGGTGTGAGGACCAGGGACACTTGTTCCTTTCTGTGAAGTGAACCAGTCCCCAGCAAATACATCTGTGGCCTCCGATCTGGATCTGTGCTTCTTGAATCTGTGATCCAGTCCCCAGGAGCTTCTCAGGAATAAGGGGAGCTCATCCCCTGGGCAAAAATTATGGAGCACCAGCCTGTGTAGAAGGTCCTGGGCAGGGGCCAGACACTGAGCACAGGAGAGATGGAAATCATCACTCTCTTGGAATGCTCAATCTAATCAGGTGGGTGAGGACAAGAGGCAGGTGGACAGGAGGGGACAAGGCAGGGAGGAGGGGAAGGAACAGGTCACAGGGTGCTGGAGGCCACCTGTGCCTGCTAAGGTTCTCCATGCATGGAGTCCCCTGGAACCTCAGGGCAGCCCAGGTGCAAGTACTGTTTGTGCCCCTTTGTTCAGGTATAGAAACTGAGGCCCAAAGACATTAGTACCCTTGCCCCAAGACACCCAGTTAGCAAGTATGTGGGCAAGATTGAACCTGGTCCACCTGGATCCCCAGCCCCTCCTAAGTCTGGAGTGAATGAATTCTGGAGTGGACACAGTGCAAGCACATGCCATGATCAGGGCCCTGCCAGCAGGTCCAGCAGGCTTTTCAAAACCCCAGAGAGTCCAGACCTCTCTCTGCCTCCTGATTCTTGATTTCAATTCCCAAGGATAATTCAGGGTCAAGATCAGATAACCTGGCCCACTCCCTGGAGCATTTGTGCACATGTGTACGCACACACACACACACACACACACACACACACACAACACACACACACATGCATGTCTGAAATTTTTGCCTGGATGTCAAGAGCCCCCACCCTGCCTGATCATGCCCTCCTGCCTCCATCCTCCACTCAAGGCAAAAGGGCCTGTGAGAACACAGGGCATGCAGCCCCCTGTGCACCTATGCAGATCCCACTACTTGGCCTAGAAAGCACCCAGGTGCTCACCTGGGCTGGGACCATGCAGCACACAACACCTCTGCCCCAGACTCATCTGCTCAGCCATGGTGGTCTGCCCACATCCCTAAGGCACTGCACACTGCCATGGGAATTCTGTCCTCTGTCACCTTTGCCTGGAAGTCCCTCACAGTGTCCACCTGTCTCCCTCTGACTACATTCCCCAAGGTCTTTGCTACAGTGGGTCCCCCTGGGTGAAGCCCACCCCATCATTCCCCTTTCTAACTGTGGCCTCACCCCTTCTGTTCTTCACTGTTCCTGGCATCTGTCACCACTTTACATTTTCTGGTGCATCTCAATTGACCCCCTTCTCCAATCTCCTATGAATGCCAGCTCAGATGGCAGGGGCCTCCCCAGTCCAGTCACTTTCCTTCCCGGAATCCCTCAACTCAGTCAAAACAAAAACCAAATATCAACAGAAGCCTTTGCCCAGCAAGCCCCTGGTTCAGGGAGGCTTGCATTTGGGGGAAATATCTTCTGTGTGCTGACCAACTGGCACATGGGGTCCTCGGACATGGGACCAGGTTCTCCAGGTAGGCATAGAGGCCTCTTCCCCTTCCCATGCAACTTCTGGAAGGATTTGGGCATCACAGAGTGAACCTGGCTGCCAGGAAGCATCAGCATTTGAGGTATCATGTGATTCCATGGGTTCTGGGGTGAGGAGCACATGGGCGTTAGAGTCAGACCTTGGTTGGGCCCAGCTCCACTCTACATCCATGGTTTATCCAGCCCCTTGTGGCATACCTGGCATGGATTCTCCCCATGTGTATCAGTTCAAGTTAATGTCTGTGTGTCCCACTATTCATGGAGATACCTGGCTTTAATCACCAAACAGACTCCAAAGTTTTTCGTGAGCAGCAAGGTGGACTCTCAGAGTAAAGTCATTGACCTTTATACCTCTAGCTGCAGGGAGATCCTTCCACTGCTTGCAGCTGGCCTTCATTTCCTGTGAACCTGGTTGCCCACCCTCAAGCCCTCTGTCCCCACCCATTGAACAACACTTACATATGTTGTGGGCAGGGCCCTGAGGGAGCTGTCAGAGTGAAGCCCTTCATATTTTCCAAAGCTCAGGTCGAGGGTGATGTCCTCAGCAAGTCTCTCCCTCCCAGACCCTGGAACCTCCTTCTTTCAAAAATGCAGTAGTTAGTGCCCCTTCCTGTCAACCCCACTCCCCTGCTCTTCCACTCCACCATGCTGGAGGCCATTAGCTCTGGGTGTCCTTGCCTGTCCCTCTGTGTATCTGCTTGTTCACGTGTCCAGAGTTTGGTTCATGTGCCCCTAAACTACCATTTTTACTAGACCTCTTCAATGAGGGGATGTTTTTGTGTTTTTGTGCATGTGAGCCTCCCCCTGGAACACTAACCTGATTACCAGTCTTTCCATGTCAACAGCTTCAACACAGAAATATATGACCCAGTCCCCCCACCTGCCCTGGTGTCGATGACAGCTCAGAAGTGAGAAGAGGGGCTGGAGAAGCCAGCTTTCCATGTGTCCAGAGAAACAAGTGTCCAACCCATACTTGCTTTCTCTAGCAGTGGCCAGGGGAAGTGTGGGGAAAACAGACCTGATTTATTTCCATGACTAACCTTTCCCACCTCCCTGGGCCATGGGTGAGTCACTCTGACACCTCTCTCCATGACTCCAATGGGCTCAGGGCAGGGAGGGTTACTTACCCATCCATGAGAACTCAGTTTCCCAAGCCTCTCCCACTCACATCCCCTGTGGTTTCCATTCTGGGTCAACTTGGGGGGCCACCTGGACAGCTATTTAGCTAATATTGTTTTAAAACTGGTCTGCCTTTGTACAGAGAATCACAAACCACCATGCAGATTGGGCCAAATTGAAAAAATGTCCTTTCAGAGCATGCCAGGCAAGTGGCTGGGAGCAGGCCTACACCCCAAAGAGCTCCCAGTGCTGAACTTTCGAAGGACAGAGTTTATAAAGGCAAAAGCCACAACAACCACAAGAACAATCCAGGCACATGTAGGTCAAAAAGACCCTGTGGAGAGAGTCATTTTGAATGTTTGAGAAAAAAATTTTTGATCATACATTTTGGAATGATTTGTTACACATCAGGGCCACAGGGTGTGGGAAGGTCCTCCTGTACTGTCAACATAGACACAACCTTGGGAGGCAGGAAGGAAAACAGTATAAGCAAGCATGCAGTGGAGTGAGGTCAGAACAAAGAGGCATTTCTTTGGTTCTTTTCCATTTCACCTTCTACATCTCTCCCTCACATCAAGCAATACTGTCTAGGAAGTCATAGAAGGATTCATGATATGTGACTAAACAGTGGCAGGCCTCGTGCTTGCTGGCACTCCATGCACTGCTGGTGTTAAGTGCAACACACCAGGAAATGCTGAGCAGACTCCAAGTCCAGAGTTCTAAGCAAACACAAAAATATATGACCTAGCTTCCCAATGCCCAGCTGAACTTTCAGGGGATCTGGTATCTAGAAGATTCAAAAGTGAAGCCTTCAATTTCCAGCCCAGAGACTTGGGTCCAAGGACTGCCTCAGCTGGAGCAGATGCACACAACATCTCCTCCAGACCAGACTCCTGGATTCCCTTTCCATACCATGAAGGCTCAGGGACACAGAGGGGTTGGACAGCCCAGGAGATGATGACTTGCTGTGGGTGTGTGTTTAATTGTAGGTGAATAATTTGATATTGTGGGGTCAGGCTCCTTAGGAATGTGGGGGAACAGGAGGTGGGACAGTGATGATAATAGAGTTGGCATGCCCCAGGGCTTCACCTGAATCTATATCTAACCACTGCCTTCCCTGCTGGACTGTGGCTCAAGTCATCCAGGGCCTGCCCTCAGACATTGGTCATCTTCAAACATCTTTTTTTTTATAGCTATGAAAACATCAAAAGGATTTATTGTGAGAAAGTTTCTTCAAATAAGCAGAACCAAGATCATGAGTATGAACAGCATGATTATGAATATCTACATCTTGTAAGAGTTCCTGCCTCAGGGTCTTTGCACTTCCCAGTCCCATGGCCTGGAGTGCTCTTCACCATGGAGTCACCTGCCCCATTCCCTTCCTCAGCTTCCTCAGAGCTCAGTTCCCTGCTCCCACTAGCTCAGAGGTCACCTGTTGCTGTCAAATGACTCAATCTTCTGCATCTTTCTTCATGGTGTGTTTTTCTAATGTGTTTCCAGTTCATGTGTGTATATTTGTGAGTTAATGTGGGAAATGTTCTCCACAGTTCTAACTGAAAGTGACTCTGGCCACTGGGGAAAGGTCTCAGTGGTGGAAGGACAGTGAAGGACTTCATGTCATTTGAGTAGTTAAAGGACAATTATATGATTGGATAAGGAAGACATGGGGGTCACTGAGGAGAAAGAGCCTGGGAATAAGCAACCTGGGTAAGATCCAAGGTGACCATCACCTGTCATCCTGTTCCACATCTCATACCTGAGGAAGTGATTACAACATCTGCAGTGCCTGGGATCCTCTAAAGAAGACCATTGAATGCACCCCTATCTCTCTGAGTGACCACAGGTGACTCTGGGAAGGAAACAGATCATAGACACTCACAGCTTCAGGAAAGTCCTTGTTGCTTCCCTACGGTGCTTTGAAAAGTGGACTTCACATAGGACCCTGGATTTCTACCTTCTCCTGAGAAGGTGAGTGGCAAGAAGCTGCACAGAAGTGGTCGCACCATCTGGATGGGGCCAACTCTCCCATTGACCACCATGTCCCCCCAGCTCTACACTGAATGACAGCTCCCTTCTCATTGCACCAGGCACTGGACATCTTGTAGAGCTTAACAGTAGTCCATGTGTGTTCTCACCCATGCCTTTATCAAACTGGCAGTTAAAGACAAAGAGGATTTCATGGTCCTGGGAGAAAGGCGAGACTGGTGTCTGAACCTAACCTCTCTGGGACCATGAGTTTCCCTCCATTAGGTCAACCAGCTGGTGGGGACATTGGCAGCACAGCTAGTTTCCTACTGGTGGCCTCCAAACAGGAAGCACTCTCACCTCTGCAGGGGCTTCCTCCAGCCCAGGTCCCTAGGACACAGAGGCCTGGCTGGGTCTAGCAAGGCCAGTGAGGCTCCAGGCCACTCCCTGAACAGAAACTCCCTTTTCACCTGCATCCTGTGTCTTTCCTTTTGCTTGTGGTGTGGAGGGTGGAGCTCAGTCCTCAAGTGCCAGGTAAGTGATCTGCGAGTGTCTTGCCTTCCAAGGGGCACTATGCTCCATTGCTGTTATTCACGACTGACCCACCTTTATCTCTGTCTCTGTCTCCATCTCTGCCTCTGTCATGGACTCTTTTTCTCTCTCTCTGAATCTCTGTCTTATCTCTGTCTCCTGTCAAAAGAGAAACACACCCTAGGCCAAGCTGTCAGGCCACACACCACTTGGTCTCCTGCAGTGTGCAAAAGGCAGAGTCCAAAGAATGTGTCAGATCCCCTCCCTGCCCCATGCCTCCCACTGCTAGCTGATTTCCAGTCTCCAGGGAGTCACTGACTTGTCCTCGCTTACTAGAGGTATGGTAATGTTCACTTTAGGCCCAAGATTTCTTTTATATATACACTTCCAGAAAAGTTCCAGAATGTGCTGTCATTAAACTCAGGATGGTGGGGAAGGCAGCATGAATTCTTGAGTTAGTCCTGGGATTCACTCCTACACTGCTATGTCTGTGGGACTCTAACATTTCCGATACTATTTCCTGGAAGGTGGGGAGAATAACAATGTCAGTATTGTTGTCTCTTCTGAGGATGTTCTGAGTGTTGTCAGGAAGGCAAAATTTTAGGGAGGCAAAATTTTATCTCCACTTTTAAGGGGTTTATTTCTTTGTTTGTTGCTAATTCTGAGAATTAAATTGATACAGACAGATCAACAAGTTTTACATGGACAGGAGCCTTCATAAGGTAGTGAAGACTCAAAGTCACCATTAAATACCTGAGTACAGAACTGGTCAAAGAGTGGGTACATCAGGAAAGAACAAACACATCTGTGGGGACCCTAAAAAGTCTGAGTTATCCTAGCTAGGTCTGCACTGAAGAGCCCTGGTCTCAACTCCAAGTCTTTGGTGCAAAGATGGTCATTTCTCCTCTGCTACCAGGAAGACATCCTTCATGTGGTGATATCCTCTCAGGCTTGGAGAAACAGCTGGATCAGGTAACTCTGTCACACCTGCTGTTTTTCAAGTGCTCTTAACTCCATGTAGACAAGAGGCTGAGCAATGTGTTTTGAGGTGTCACATGTTATCCTTCAAGATGGGTTGGGGAGACATGTGTGATACCTGCATGCAGTTCAATGCCAGGCATACAGCAAGCACTCAGTTTGGGTTAGCCTTGTAAAGTATTAAATGACCAGCTACCGAGTGTAGTGTAACACAGGCTGATTTCCACATTCTGTTATAGCTGAGTTTGTTTTGAAATCTTCCCACAAAGTATTAAAAGAAACATTTAAAATGAGCAGGCCTCTTTTATTTTTAATTGAAGGATTTTGCATCTGGCTCTGCTTGCAACATCAGAAGACCTGCACCTACTGTCCCCTTTCCACATGGGGAGTTCAAGGGAATGGAAATTTATGAAACTGGGCATGTCCTCACATGTCCACCATCATCTTAGCTCCACTCACTTCTCCACTGTGCACCTGCCCAGCCCCAGCCCTTATAGACACTGACTGGACATGAGCTGTAGAGATTGGAGGATAGACCTGTAAGTAGGGAAGTCTGGTACAGAGATGAGGGTCACATGAGCCCAGTTGTGTGCATAGGAGGAAAGCAGTCATAGGTCTAGCACTGTGGTTTCAGGCACAGGGGTGTGAGCCTTGACATGGACCAGCAGGTGACAAAGAGTCATGAACTAGGGTCCAGAGAGGGAAAGCACCTCTGTTCTGCACTATATGAAGCCACTGGTGTCTCCTTGGGGCTGAAATTTACTTGGCAACCCTCCCCTGACTTCAAGTGTCCCTGGAACATCCATGATGACATGTGATCAGCTTCAGATCCACCTGCCCCCAGCAATGCCTGGGCAAGGACCACTGTAAGAGATGTGAACCTCCCAGTGTATAGAAAGGCCTGGGGTACAAACAACAGCAATCAAACCATGTCCAAGCATGGGGATCTGTTGGTTGATACATGCTCACTATTGTCCCCATAACAATCCAGAAGAATCACACTGGATTACAGGAGTTGCTTCCCAAATATTGCTTCAGTGATGCAAAAGGACACCACTCCTGATCCCTGGATCAAATCAAATGTCTGCTGTTTTGGCTTTAGCTATGAATATCCAAGGCTCAAACATGGTAGCTAAACTACAAATCAATTAAGCAGACATGGAGTCAGCAGCATTGAACTTCATTAAGGGATAATGAATGAAAAATCATGCTGTAAATTGTTATGTCCTTTGCCTTCCACCAATGATAATTGTACAATCTTCTGGAAGAAAACTCTATTGTGGTCACTCTCAACAAAGGGGAGGTGGTAAGGGGCCTCAGGAGGGACTGGGCATAGCGTTATTGATGGGACTCAGAGATCACAGGTCAGTTCCTCTCTAAAATCTCAACCCAGAATAGTCCCTTCATGACTATTTTATTGCAACTCTATAGCACACTGTCCTTGACAGCAGGGTCTCTGTTCAGCAAAGTGGAGCCTAGCAGCATTCCTAGAGCTGGTCAACCTGCTCTGGTGGAACATATCTGCTGGACCTCTGAAGTCTACCATGCCCCTTGGCCTGTCTGCATCAAACTTCCCATCTCCTTGCTGCACCCCCACCTGCCCAACTACTCTGCCTGAAACATAGCAGCCCCTGACCTTCCCACCTCCCCTCCCACCTGATTCCAGCCACCTCCTACCTCAGTGGCACCCCACCCTGCTCTGAGCCCCAGCACTGCCCCAGACCCCTGCAAGGACAACTGGTCTCCCTGCTTCTGCTCTTGTCCCAGCCACTCTCCCATTCTCCTGCAGCCACGGTCAACCTTTGATGACAGGAAGGAGAGGCTATTTCCTGCTAGAACATGTCAGCAACTGCTTTGATCTCAGCAGTAAGGACAAACTTGCAGGACTTCTGGGTTGTTTGTGGTGTTATGGGGTGCAACTTAAGAACGGACCCATCACCACTGAGAAGTCCAAATTTGAGAGTATTTATTAAGCTGGCCAGCTTGCTGCCTCACACGATGCCCCCAAAAATGGATATTGGGAGAACAGCCCCGACCACAGGGTTGTAGGGGTTCTTATACCAAAAATCACATTAATCATAAGTGTCTGTTGCTATGATTCAAAATTACAAATCAACATCATGAGATCATCGACAGAGAGGGAAGTGGGTCAAAGTGACCCTTACCTAGGTACAAACTAAAGAATGTTTACTAACATCCACATAATCACTGTTCACATGGTACATTGTTTAGGAGCAATAGGAATCAAAAGAGAGCAATTCTTTACTACATAGGAGTTTCCATTGTACATTATTAAACATGTCACACCAAGTAACTGATGATGGGCACAGAGGCAGTGTGTTCCCATGGGAGAAGCTTATTTCCTACATAACATGGAGTCTCAGAGCAAAATGGAGTCTGTTTAGTCATTTCCCTTAGAGTCTGGCCTATAACATTCTCATGGAGTCTGATCTGTCAGCCCATCACAGTGACATGCCTCTAATGCCATGGTCCCTCAACCCCTGCCTCAGCATTCAAAGTCCATGACTTGGACTTGAGAAAGTTCTTTTGCCTTCCAGTCTCCATCCTGCTGACCAGGTTGAGGGGAAAGTTCCAGGAGCTGCCCCTCTTCTGTTCACTGACAAAGACAAGGCCACTGTGGAGGGAGGCGGCTCACTGATGCCTAATAACAGTTTTCATGTCTTTGTTTTTGCAATGACCTTCTGTCTATGTCAGCAGATGGCTACTATTTTCCTATTCACAACCCAGAGTTACTTAGCATAAAATTGCAATGCCCAGGTCAGAAGGCCCTGGGTTACAGCAAACACAGTGTGACTGGATGTTCATGACTGATGCTGGAGACCTCTGCTCCACTCTGCTCTGCACTGGCTGCTCTTCCAGGCAAGACCCATGAATCATTGCCTGGGTGTCCCTAGAGCCTGACCAAGCTCTGACCCCAAAGATGCTTACCAGAGTTTTGTTTGGATTGAATTAAGCAGTAGCACCTATCCAGAGAGTGTTCCTCAAAAATCCACCCATCACAGGTTTCCTATTCAAAATTCATAATACAAACAGAGTCTCTGTGTCCCCTCTTCCTCTCCCTGTAGAGAAGGGAAGTTGCTGGTGTGGCCATTGTCACTTTCACCCACCTCACTGCTGGGATCCAGGAGTGCTCTCTTTCTGTTCTATCCCATGTTCATCCTCCCATCGAGGTGGCCACTCTGTGCCCTGGGGCTGGAAGGAAGCCCAAAATCATCTCAGGCAAGAACTCTCCAGTCCAGAGGACAGTCAGAGTTGCTGTGGGGAGAAGAAAAGAGCAGATGATGAATACTTTCCAGACCCCACCTCTGTGAGCAGCTGTCATGGGGATTGGGGACATGTGCTCAGTTTTGGGGGCACAAGGATACTTGACCTGTGATGAACCACAGAGATTCAAAGGTCCAGCCTCCTCCTCATCTGCCAACATTGGAAATCTCTGGGTGCCTTCAAAGGCCTCTTCAACCTTCAAAGAGGAGGAGTCTGGCCTCCATAGAAGGCCAGGCAGCCAGGTACTTGCTGAGAGTGGGGGCTGCTGTGGGAGTTGACAGATGCCACAATGAACCTGAGACCTCCTCTCTCACTCCCTGAAATTCATATCTAGACATGCAGAGCACAAAGATGCATGCATCCAGATGTCCCCACAGCAGGGTTTAGAGCAGTAAAAAATAAACTTTCAAACAGGAACAACTCAATGTTGACCCAGAAAGTGGTTAAATAGGATTGGGCTCTGGGTTCAAATTTTGTGCACACAATATACACGTGGAAACATACATGCATGTGTGTGCAGAGCATGTAAGCACACAACATGTGGGTAGATTTCCACCTCAAATTGTCTTCCTTGTCCTCTGTGTCCCCATCACACCCACAGTTCCTTTTATTATTCCAGCATTTTCTTTTGGTTTGTCATGAGTCAATATAAATCTGTAAACCAAGCTCAGAATTCAGCTGATTTCAATCCTGGATCCTACAGTAGACATGTATTGATCCCAAGATGTATTGATCCCAAGAGAGAGACTGGCGCTTAGTCACCAACTTGGTCCACGTGCAATTCCAGGAGCACCCTTCTTCCTGTTCCTCACCTGGGTCCCCAAGGACCCCCAGCCCCTTCCTACTCCTCTGCAGCTGTTTGCTCATCTGACTGTTGCAGTGGCTTCCTCTGTGGATGAAACTCTGTGGTCTACCTGCTTCTGCCCCAAGTCCTGATAATCTATCCTCCACCTGGTATAAGAGTGTCACATCTCTCCTCTTCTTGAAGTGCCTTCACCTGTGTCCTTAGGATAATACAGAAGTCTCCATATCCCATGAGGCCACATCAGAAGGCCCCCACAGACCTCTCGAAGCTCAAGGTCACTCAGCAATTCTCTGCTGAGAAATGAGACTCCAGGAATGGTGTGCAGGTGTGTCAATGCCCATCAGTTACACCCTGAGTCCATTCTAATGATGCCCTGCTCTTAGGTACCAAATCATCAGTGCGAGTCCTAGCGCTGAATGCTTCCTGGCTGCAAATTATTTTTGATAACTGCCTGAGAACATCCATATGCATGACTCTCCACACAACTTCTACTGTGAGCTTTAATACAAATCATCTACTCTGGGCAGCTCAGTTTTGGTTCATGATTTTAATAATGCATTCAAAAAGGCTCCAGGTTCACTAGGGATTGAACCATAAGAGCTAATTTCAGAGTCCCAGCTAGGAGATCTTTACATTTGCTGCCAGCAACAATATTCACAAACATCCAAACTTCACTGCCCTTTGACAGTGTACACAGGCCACTGCTAACCTAATGGATTCTTGTCACTTCTTTCTACTTCCCAGTGGGGAGGCGGGGAGATGTGGTCAAGTCCTGTGTCAGCAAATCCCATCACAAACAAGACTCTTATTAGATTTAAATTGTAAACAAGCAAGATGATATTCCAAAGAAAAAGAATTAAAGGGCTAGAGGGTCTAGGGAATAAACTATCACATTCCACTGAAGAACTGATCCATGTTGAGGGGGCAGACATCTCCACCCCACAGGACTCTGATCTCACTCGGTACTTTGCTTTCTGTGGTCATTTTTCTACTTCTTGAGGAATTGAGTCTGCAAATCTTGTCCAAAAATAGACTTTTGGTCTTATTTATTTTAAACAAAAAGCGAGGTGTTGGGAGGAGACCAAGGACCTTGCAGTCGAGCTTCCTTATGTTTGCTCTGACCTTGATGAATTCTGCCTTTCTCTGTTGTCCTTGGGAAAGTTCAGCCACCACCCAGAACCCCAGCTCAGGCACACAGCAAGTTTTCCTGCATGCTGCCTGCATCCTCTCTCTTGGGGACTGTGATGTAGCTGGCAGTCTCCCCACCTTCTCCCAACACTGCCCCATCCTGAATGCTCCCTAGGGCAGCTGGAGGGGTCTTTCTAAATTGGGACCACTCACCATGGTTTGGAATAGCATGAGAGCAGCAGAGTTGAAGGGGTCCCAAATCAGAGGGGCCTCACTTCCAGGTCATGGACATTCAAGACACAAGTCTCACCTGGTGAGAGCACTTCATACCCCAATTCCCCAACTCACCACCCAACACTCGCCCACCTCTCATGGCTTACAGAATAAGTGCAAACTCCTGAAGCAATGTAACCTGGCCCTGGCCCACCTCTCCTACTTCCCCTATCCAGCCCCACCACAGGACTTTTTCTATTGCTGGACTCACTTCTGCACCAGGACCTTTGCTCTGACTCTTTTTTTGACTATGAGTTTTTCCTCAGAGATTGTATGATGGAGTCATTCTTCTCTGTAAAGTCTAAGCATAAGTGCCACCTGCTCTGAGGTCTGTCCTGGGCACTACCTAAGCAGTAGCAACACCCAGGCACTCACTGGGTTTTGTCTCCTGCTTCACTTACTGCTACACTCAACTTATTACCTGGTACCAATACTGGAGTGGCTTCCTACAGTTAGAGATAGAGTTTGTGTTGGTCACAGCATGGTCTCCAACACCTTGCATAGCACACAGCACATGGTAGCTGCCATTAACAACATTGTGGACTTTCTTAGATCTGCACCATCCCTGTGCCAGGGTCTTTCAACCTGGTTGCTATTGACATTTTGAATCAGATCTTTCAATGTTTTGGGTGGGGAAGGGTGCTGGCACCTAGAGGGAGGGACAAGGGATACTATTAAGCATCCTGCAATATATAGGACACCTCCACATGATTATGCACTTTGGCTGGAGATGGGAACCCTGGCTTTCTTGTCCACAGAGGGAGCAAAGCAGTCAGACTCCCCTGGGCCTGACCCTGCCATGTTCCACCTGTGCATGGGCAAGTGCTGACTCTCCAGGGCTTGTGTGTCAGTCACTGTCCTAGAAACTTCCTAGGCAGCAAATCCATTATTCATTGCAAAGGCCCAATGAGGTCAGTGCCATTAATGACCCTGTCACATACAAGAGGGTTGTGAGGCACAGAAGGCTTAGGTGACTTTCCCAGGCCCAGGAGGGTAGCATCCTGGATAAAGTTGGAGGTGAGATCTCTGCAACTCACTCAAAACAGTGGGGTGAGACATGAGTAGATGGGATTACATAGAACAGCAACTGAGAAACAGCACAGGGAGATGCACTGGAAAACACACATATGTGTCAAATCATAACTCTAGAGAAGTTCCAAGGAACTCACAGGAAGACAAAAAACCAACCAAACAAACAAAAATCCTAAAGGTAAAAATTAAAAACAGAAGAAACAGGGCTCCCAAAATACCCCATGAAATGATAATCTTTAATCCTGGTAATCAATTACATTAAATGTTAATGGTCTAAATACACCAATAAAAACACAGAGATTGGCAGAGCATATTAAATTATATGTTATCCATCAGGAACTCACTTCCAAAGTAACTATGGAGGCAGAAAGAAACAGGTGTTCTTGAAATTACAGAAATAAAAGAATTTTGAGATGGGTAACAAAAAGGGTGTAAATAGAATAAACTCTTCCTCACTATTCAGTTTCTTAAGTGATATGAGACATCTGAAGCACAAATAGTATATGATACTCAATGTGTGCAAAGCAAGTTTAAGACAACTCCATTTCAGGAGTGGGCAGGGTAGTGGCCTCAGTGGAGGCCTCAGTGTTTTATCTCAGTGATGAAACACTGATGACAGCATGATGTGGCAGCCTGGGAATGCACACGGTGGCACCCAGGCAGTGCTGTGAAGAGTATGCAAGGTACTGCTCCAGAAAGTCAAAGTGGAATCACAAGAACCTAGAGGGGAAAAATAGAAAATAAATAATAGAACATCTGCCCTAAACCCTAACATAGCAATACTTAGTCAAAATGTCAATAATATAAATATAACATTTGAAATAGAGAGACAATGACAGAGCTGATTATAAACCACCAGCCTATTACATGCTGTATAGGAGAAGCTCACTCGAGCACAGTGAACTGGGGGCTGGCAATAAAGGAGGGGCATGCTGTGTCATGTCATGAATTTAGTAACACAGCAGTGGCCAGATTAGTGCCAGATTAGTGGATTTACAGCAAAGAAAATGACTGGGATAAGTGGGGGACATGATCCAGTAAGGAAAGCACATCTCCCCCATGATGTCTTAAATGGGTAAACACCAAACCACTGAGCTTCAAACCACAAGGACAAAAGATGACCCATTTGAACAGAGAGATACACCTATGATCAGAATTGGAGGCTCCAACACTGAAGATATTGGCATTGGACTTCGTATCACTAACTGACCTGTCAAGAAACCAGATCTAACAGGCAGGAGACAGTAAGGTCAAAGTGAAAATGAATGACCACATAATTGGCAGGATCTGATTGATATGCACAGGCTGCTTTGTGCAATGACCATAGACCACACATTTTTGCCAGGTTCACATGGAGTGTTTGCCAAGAGAGACCATCTCTGGGTTCACAAAGGAAACCTCAACAACTCAGAAGAATCAAGGTTGCAATGAGAATGAATGTTCTCTTTCCATGATGAAATGAACCTGGAGTAAACAACAGGACCACAGAAAAATCTTCAAATGTGAATATGAAGCAGAACCATTCTATATAATCCATGAGAAAAAGAGGAAGTCCACAAGGACATTTTTAAAATACACAAACCAAATTAAAATGAACATATAACAAGAAGACTGAAGAAGATAAAGAGGGAAGAAATGCACCACCATCACCAGGAGCAAACCAGGGGTGTTCCTGAGGATTCCACCACCACAGAAAGGAACAAAGCCCAACTAATACTTGGAGTCCACCTTGGAAGAAGTGGGTACTTCTGTGAAAACCACAAACTACCACACTCAATTGAGAAGAAAGAAAGTGAGTAATGCTACAAGCTCTGTAAAAATATCTCTGGGTCCAGATGGCTTTACTGGAGAACTTTATTCATCATAAAAAAGACATTAGCACCAATTTAATTCCATCTATTCCAGAACACAAAGATGGAGTCCTTCCCAGCTCATTTTATGAGAAGTGTCTCCTAGACATCAAAATCAGACAATAATAGCACATGAATAGAAAATTACAGACTAATATCTTTCAGAAACATAGAAAAAAATCTTCAAATATTAGCAGATTGGATACAACCAGGTGGAAAAAGACTTATGCAACTTGTGCAATTTATTCCAGGTATGCAAGGTAGCTAATATTAAAAAAAAACAATCTGTGTAATACATCAATAACCAACAGGTGCAAAAAAATCCAAAAATCTCACAAACAGCATAAACAAAACCCTACAGCTAATACCATCCTTAAGGGTGAAGGGTTGTTTGCTTTCCCCTGACAGAAAGTGCATGACACCAAGTCCTTCTTCAGTCTTTTCTTTTATGCAACACAGTACTGGAAGTTCTTCACAGTGTAATAAGACAAAAAAAGAAAAAAGAAATACAAGGCATAAATATAGAAAAGAGAAAAGTCTCAGTTTTCAGATGACATGATTGCCTGCAGAGATAATCCCCAAAAAACAAACAAACCAAAACAAAATGAAAAGTTATTTGAACTAATTAGTGAATTCAAAAAGTTCATGTAATACAAGATCAATACATAAAATTCATTGCATTTCTACATGTTAACAATGAACAAATGGAAACATAATTAAAGTGCAATACCACTTATAATTACTACAAAGAAAATGAAATATCAGGTATAAAATTAGCAACATACAGACATGCTCTGTATGCCAAAAACTAGAAAATCTTGATGGAAAAAAATAAAAGAATTGGAAAGACAGTGTCTATGGCTTGGAAGCCTCAACATAGTGAAATTTCCAGTCTTTTCCTGGATAATCCTTGTTTAATGTAATGTCTATTAAATTCCCTGGAGGCTTTTTGTAGACAGAGACAAAGTATGGGCTTCCTACTCTTGCTGGGAGTTCCTGCTTGGCCCCCTTCCATGGCTGGTGGATGAACTCAGGCTGAGGTCCTGCCCTGGGTGGAGGAGTAAAAGACCTTGGGCCAGGTTCTCCTTCTACTTCCAGGAGGAGGGCTGGGAGAAACCTGATGAAAATGAGCTTCTGCCATTTGCTGGGGGACAGGGGGTGCCAGGTGTGTTGGTGTCCCAGAGAAAGAACTCTGTGTGCTGCTGCTGGGTCCTGGATGGGGTCAGGTCAGCATTCCCTGTGAGTTCTGTGGGAGCCTCTGCTCATTGGCATACAAACACTGGCTGAGGAAATCAGCACCCTCTCATGCAGAGGCCCATGGACCCTCAGCCAAGATGCACCACCCCTGAGCTGCCCCGCCCAGCACTAAATTTGAGGGGGCAGGCTGTCTTGCGTTTTCCTCCTCCACAATTGGACCAGCCAGGTTTATGGGCCCCCCCTTTTTGTCTTTAATGGATGAGTTTAATTAAGCTTATCCTTGTGTGTGGGGAGGTGGGGTCATAAGGAGGAACCCCCTTCACTGCTAACTGCAGCAACGGTTCAGAGGGAGGACAAATCTGGGGTTGTCCTCCAGGGAAAGCTAGGCTCAACTGCTCCCCATCAGCCCCAGAGACTTGGTTTCAGAGCTGCCTGGGGAGCACTGTGGTAAAGGGGCAAGGGACAGATGTTAGGGTGAGGAGGATGGTGTCCCAGCAAGCACAGATGAGCAAATACCCAGATTCAAATGTAAGCTGAATGTAATTACTTAGTTAATTAAATATTGACTTTTAACTCAAAAAATGATTAAAACAAACTGCAGGAAAGGTTGTCCAGCAAGGGGTCTGGGCAACCCAGAACTTTCAAGAAGGGGGGAGAGGAGGAGGAGGGCTGTGCCAAAGAAGGCTGGGCTGCTGGCCCTACTGTGTGCAGGGAGCATGATCCTCAGCATCCAGCAGGGAGGGATGAGCAGGCATTGGACGCTGTGCCAAGCCAGGTTTTGAGGTGTTCCCCACACTCAGTTTGCATCTTCCCAGCTGTGCTCAAGAGATAAGGAGCATCTGGTACTCAGGCTTGTCCTGTTCATCTACCTTTCCTGTTGCAGAAACTCAGTGCCTGAGAGGACCGCTGGAAATGCTCATAGAAAATATATGGATGTCCCATTACTTGGGAAGTTGAGGCAAGAGGATTCCAGGTTCCAGGCCAGTTTCAGCAATTTAGCCAGTCCCTAAGCAACTTAGTTGGACTGTGTTTCAAAAAATAAAAAGGGCTGTGGACATGGCCTAGTGGTAAAGTTCCTCTGGGTTCTGTTCCTTATACCAAAAAGAAAGAAGAAAGGAAGGAAGGAAGTAAAGAAAGAAGGGAGGAAGGAAGGAAGGAAGGAAGGAAAACAGAAAATGAGTGAATGATCTACCACACAAGCAATGGCAAGATGTGTGTGCACACAAGTGTGTGTGTTTGCATTTGTGTGTGGCTCCTACATGACAGTGACCACATAACTCCTTGCTGCATTTCTATGACTCCAGTGGGAGGCTGAAATGTAACTGGGAACCTTTTGCTCCAGTGCTTCCTGGGGAGGATTGGTTTGGGTCACTGGACTCAGGATGTCACAGTCGAGCCCTGGGCTCCACAGACCTGCCTGGAGGGAGATACATGGAAGTAGTACTGCTGCTGCAGTCTGGGAGTCCCATGACTCTGGAAAGCAGTGCTGAAGCTTGGGGGTCATTCAGTTTGGCCAGATCTTGGCTTTCAGATGAAAAAGGCTCTGCAGTAACCCTGGGGACCATGATCCAACTTCTCAGGTGCCAGGGTCCATTCCTAGCAGCGTTCGGGTGTCCTAGGTGGATGGGAGGCATTGCACAGTGGAGAAATTGCATAGAGAGACACTAAGTGTTCTCAGGCTGAATCTGAATCTCTATTGTTCACAGAATCTTTTTGTATGTTTTTTCTTTGGTATTGATTACATCACTTCATGATTAATACAATGAAATGTTAAGTAAAAAATCTTTAAGAGTATAATTAATTATCTTATTCAAGAAACATGTTCTTACTGTATGATAGCTTAAATAAAAAACAAAAAACAAAACCCAGTTACCAGCAAGGTAGAGTGCACCTTGCTCCATTTAGTTTTAATTTCCCTGAAAAATTTGTCATTAAGTTTCTATATAAGTTCCCTTTCCAAGAACTCTAATGTTAGCTTTTAACAGTGGAAAGTTTTTGTTATTACTAGCAGAGAATAGAGGAATCAGCTTATAGTTAATATTTATTCTATTTTATGTACTCAAAGGCAGACTAAAACTATTTTGATCTTTAAAGAACTATGCATAGGAAGAATACAAATTGTACTTATGTTTAACCTATTTATTTTTTATTATTTGGGAAAATATTCTTAAACTTAATCATAAACCCTAAGAAAGCAGCAAAGACCAAACACCACATCAAAACTCAGAGGAATACATTCTCATATACATATATATAACTTTTAGATCATTTGTATACTAAAAGAAATTACAGGCTCCTTACAAATTTGAGCAAATCATAATTGCTTATTTATGATTTCATCTAAGTATTAATATTAAACTTTATTGAATGTTATTTTGTGTCCCAGCACCATGAAATCTCCCAAGAATTCTCTATAATCTGAATCTAAGGATGTATTGATTATTAGTATTAAAAGCAACTACACATGGAGACATACAACACCTATGGCCCCCAAGAGGGAGGAAGATCTTTCAACAAAACCGTTTCAAATGTCAGATCCTCTACTCCAACAGAACTGTGTCAAGTGTTGGAGTGGTAGGAAATAGATGTGACACTCAGCCCCTACATGGGGAGAGCAATACCCAGGGTTTAATCCAGGAATCCCAGGAACATCTACAAAGGCATCAGAATTGTGGTTAATCCCACCCGAGCTTCATTCAGATGTAGATGTCCTGTTGTGGAACTGCAATTGAATTAGGTGAAAAAAAACATATTTTTAAGTGTTTTGACAAATTATGATAATGAAAATAAAAGCTTAAACCACCATGAAGTCAGAAAGATAACTGCAGATTTGGCCTCCTCCCTGGGCCAGCTCACTGACAGAGATGGATTCACTTTAGCAAAAATGGGGGACATCTTAGCAACCTGGCACCCACTCCCCCTAAATACGCATGATCATGGAGTCTGACTTACAGCAGGGTCTGCTGCCTCCATACCTGCACCAAGCAGGGCCAGCTTGGGAGGGAATTTCACACCAACTTTGTTGCTGTCATCCAGGAGCCACATGACTGCTAAGACCAGTGGTGGTCACCTGAATTTCCCACTGAGGAAGGCAGCAGGCTACCTCCTATCAATCCCTGCTTGAGAACATAGAGGGAAGAGACAGTTCTTCTGCTTTATTATACAGCAATCATTCTCTTTAGGAGAAGCAGACAGGGAAGGTTAAGCTTACATCACACTGAGGACAGAAACAGCAAAGGGCACTCCTGCAATAATAGAGTACTCAAATGAGGGCCCAGGGGTACAGCTATGGATGACAGACCATGTGGATCAAGGTGGATGACAGCGTTCTCCAGGCAAAGGCAGGATCATTAGACCATAGTGCAGTCAATTCAGCATCCTCTGAGACTGTGTGCCTACTATAAAAATCCCTTCTAGAAAGTTCAGTTGGGGGACTGATTAGCAATGATTGGATAAAAACAGAGTAGCCCAGGGCCACAGTTCTAATCAGCTCTGTTTCCACTGCTGGTGACTCTTATCTGGCCTCAAGGGACCTCAGTGTCCTCAGCTTAAGAGTGGAGATAGTATGAATGGTGGCCTTTTGCCAACCACAGAGGGTGGCTCTGCTGGACACTCATCTTTCCTGGGCTCCCTGTAATGCCTCACCTGTAGTGAACATTTAAGGGTATTCCCACATGTGCACAGCTCACTGAGATGTGGACATGGATGCAGATAGACACGAACCCCATTTTATAAAATTTCAAATGGAAGGAGAAGTGAGGATATGCAGGAAATGAAGAACCATTTAGCTGGGGTTTGAAATCATGAAGAACCAGGGACATGTGGCCACAGTCAGTGCCAAGCGTGACAGTGCTGCCTGAGTTAGGGAGCAAAGTATGTGGGGCAACTTGACTCAGCACCCTGGGCAGCAACCATGGGCCCTGCAAGTTTATGCACAAGACTTGCAGCCTCCTGCTCATCAGTTCTGAGACCACACAGGGCAGCCTTGGGTGCTGGCATGGATCAGCCCCACATGGAGCTCAGGCATTAGGAGTGAAGGAAATGTGAGGCTCACTATTACTGTCAAAGGCCACTTCTGACTGCTGCCCATGAAGAGTAATGAGTCCTGGAACAGGTGGACTTTGTGGTAGGCAGCCAGTGCAAAACCAGGGGACTAGTTCAGAGGGGCCCACATTTAACTTAATTATCTGCATTCTTCAAACTCATGGTGAGTTCTCAGTGAGGCACCCTGTGTTTCCACCCATGCCATGCCCTGCTTGGGAGCTGCCTGGAAACCATCTTTCTCATTTTTGTTTCAGTTGCTCAAACCCCTTCTCACACCTTTCAGACCCTGAAAGCAGGAGTCACACAGGCTCCTGTGAGGTCCTCATTGATAGGTTGGTAGCAAAAATAGCTTTGCCTGCCCCTCCCCCTAGGCCATTATATCACAAATTGTATGGGAGTTATGAAGAGAGGCTGGGCAGGGTAACACAAACTGTAGGGAATGCCTGGTGCAGAGGGACTCAGGTGCTGTCTTCTCACATCCTGTTCCTCATTCCTCAGTGTTTCTGGGATTTACCAAAAACAGCTGGGGGTCTGGTGATGATTAGAGGGGCAGTGATCACAAACCCCAAGTTTTCAAGCACAAAGTTCTTGGTGTTCTCAAGTCCCAGGTGCAGCCTCAGCCTGGCCTACTCTGAGTCCCTCTCCCCTTCAGTTCCTACTCCTTGTCAGGGTGGGGATGGCAGTAGGGCTGGCACCCACTGTTCTCTTCTCCTCATCAACCCCTTGCACTCTGTGTCTTATTTTCAGATGTGGTCTCTCTAACATTCTCAGGGTGGCTTCAAACTTGATACTCCTGCTTCAGCCTCCTGAGTGGTTATCATCATAAGTGCAGCACCCTGTTAGTCCAGTCTCATAGCACTTCTTGTTCAACAGGAGATCTTCCTTCACAAGGCTCTGGCATCAGGGATGGTGTAAGTCAGACCCAAACTGAAGCCAGCCAGGAAGCACAGTTGGTCAAAGGTCACAGAGAGTAATGCTCACTTGTGTGCTGAGGCTGAAGTCATGTTGGTCCCACTTTGACAGCTGATCACAGAGCCCTGAAGAGCTGCCCACCACTAGTAGGGCTCTAGGTGCTCCTGTGGCTGCACCCCACCTTCAGCCCCCACCTCAGGGAGCTCCACACTGGGGATGCCTTGTCAGCCTTTTCACACAATACTCCCCACATTGGTCTTGGACCTCAGAGTTGAGACAGGTGCAGCATATGCAGTGAGAGTCCTCTGATGTGGGATTCCTCAGGATCTCCCAATGGTGGGCCCCTTGGAAGCAGGGGAGCAATGCTGGTGGATCAGAAATGCTTTTTTGTCTGGGTTCTGAACCCTCATGTGTCCCTCTGTCTTAAAATACACTACCAAGTAGGCTTCTGACATCAGGTGCCCTAGCTGGAGGCTTCCAACATGACTCTGCCAGCTTGAAAGACTTTCTGTTGTCTTTGGGTACATTGACAGGGCTCTTTCCTCCCACCTCCCCCTATAGGTGCTCACATGGGACCCTCTATGGAAAACTTTGTGTTAGGTCTACCAGAGAGGCAGTTGTGAGGAGGCCCCACAGCACAGGCAGGTGCTCGGAGGTGGGGTAACATGTGTGTGACCTGATTCCTTCCCTCCCAGAGCCAGTCCACATATTGGAATTTGGAGGCTACTGAAAGGGAAAAAATGCATTCAACATGTTCAAGAAGGATGTATGTATTGGGACAAACTGTGTGGCCTAATGCTTGGTGAACCCTCCTCCATGTTTAATATCCAATGCTAAGAAGAATCGATTGGAATTTTTTTCAGGGCATAGAGCCCTCTGGGAGGCATCAGTGCTGAAATTAGTCAGGCCCAAGGAACACATATTCTGCCATGTGCAACACAACCAGAGGGGATTTTCAGGACCCATAGAGGGGCCCTGTTCAGACACCAGTACAGAGTGCAGTCATGTTTTGTGACCAGCTTCACTCCCCAGAAATGCCCCCACTCCTTGTTCCCTCTCTCTACTGATCTGCCTTGTATTTCATCACATCCCCCATCTTTCTTTTCCTGTTTACCCTCCAGCTTTGGCATGTGAGAGAGAACATATACCTTAACCTTCTGAGTTTGACTTATTTCACATAACATAATGTTCTCCTGTTGTAACATTTTTCCCTGTCAATGGCATGTCATCATTTTTTTCATGGCTGAATAAATCTGCATTGTGTCTATACACCACATTTTCTGTTTTCATCCATCAGTGAACAGATGCTTTGGCTCATTCTGAGGCTATTTTGAATTGTGCTGCTATAAACATGGTTATGTGTGTATTGCTATAGTGAGTTGAATTTAATTTTTAGGATAAATACTGAAGTATTTTTAAGTAGATTATATAGTTGATTCATGCCTAGTCTTTTGAGAAATCTCCCCAATGAATGTGCTAATTTACACTTCCAGCAATACTACAAAAGTTTTTTTTTTTTTTTTTTTTTTTTTTGTAACCGTTTTATTGTTTTCTACTTTTGGGTTGGGGTTACCAGCAAATTAACTCAGGGATACTTGACCTGTGTTTTCATTTCCAGTCTTATTTTGTAATTTATTTAAAAGACAGGGTCTCACCGACTTGCACAAAGCCTCACTTTTACTTAGGCTGAACATGAACTCACCACCCTCCTGCCTCAGCTTCACCAGCTGCTGAGATTACTGGCATGGACCCCTGAAGCCTGCTAACTAAATTCTTGATGAATTCCTTTATAACAGGAGAAAGAAGGACTTTCAGTGTAGTTTTGATTTGCATTTCCCTAATTAATAATGATGTGAAACTATTTTTCATGTATTTATGAGTTATCTATATTTCTTCTTTTGAAATGTGTTTAATTAAGTTTCCCAATTATTTATGAGTCATTCAGTGGCAGGGGTTGATGCTGTCTTTAAGCACTTTATACACTTTAAATATTACTCTTCTTTCAGAAGAGTAGATAGCAAAGGTTTGCTCCCATCTACATTTTCTCTTCACAGTCTCAACTATTTCTTTAATGTGCAGAGGCTTTTTACTTTAAAACCATTTCATTTATTGACTCTTGGCATTATTTCCTGCATTTTATGGGTCCCACTGAGAAAGTAGTGTCTATGTCTGAAAGCAGGAGTGTTGATGCTAAGTTTTCCTATAGAAATCACATGGTTTCTGGTCTAATTCCAAGGTATGGATCCATTTTGATCTGATTCTTGGACAGGGTGAGAGATACAGGTCTATACTCATTTTTGTACTGTGGATAACCAGTTTCCCAGCACCACTGGTTACAAAGACTTCCTTTCCTCCAATGCCTGTTTTTGGAACCTGTGTCAAGGATCAGATGTTTGTTGATTTCTGGGTTTGTCTGTGTATCTTCTATTCTGGGTTATTGCTGTGGGTGCCTCTTTTCAGGCCAGTACCATGTAGATTTATTGCTATGGGCTGTAGTGTAATTCAAATCAAATGTGGTCCTGCCTTCAGCATTGCTTTATCAATGAATGCTTTGGCTCTTTGGGGTCTTTTATTTGTCCAAATTAAGTTTAGGACATTTTTTTCTAGTTCTGTGTAGAATTCCATTGATATTTTGATGGGGATTGTCTTGAATCTGTATTTTTTGGGTAATATGGACATTTTAACAATATCAATATGCCTGTCCCTGAACATGTGAGGACTTTCCATCTTCTTGTGTCTTTTTCAATTTTTTCCCTCAATGTTCTATAGTTTTACTTTAGAGATCTCTACTTCCTGGGTGAGATTTATTACAATTCTTCCTTCCTCCCATCTATCGTTCATTCTTTCCATCTTTCTTTTCTTTCTTTCTCTCTCTCTTTTGTTCTCCTTTCTCTCTCTTTCTTTCTTTCTTCCTCCCTCTTTCTCTTTTTCTTTCTTTCTCTCTCTTTCCTTTTCTTTCTCTCTCTGTCCCTTTCTCTCTCTTTGTTTCTTTCTCTCTTTCTTTCTTTCTCTCTTTCCCTTTCTTTTTCTTCTTCTCTCTTCAGTTTTCTGAGTGTATTTGATTGTGACTATTTTACTAATTTCTTTCTCAGCAGATTCATTGTTGATAAAAAATCTGTTGATTTTGGTATGTTGATTTTGGAAATGAATACTTTGCTAAACTTTTTCAACTTCAGCTCTAGCAGTCTTTTGCAAGCAGTGATAATTTGATGTCTTCCTTGCCTATTTTTAACTTTTCTTCTTTTTCCTACTTGCTGTGAATAGAATTCCTAGCACTATATTTAAATGGAAAGGTAAAAGTTAAAATCCTTATCTTGTTCTGGATTTGAAAGAAAATCTTTCAGTTTTTTCTCATTATTATGAGATTGGCTTTGGGTTTGTTGAATATAACCTTTATGATGTTGAGGGAAGTTCCTTCTCTTCCTAGGTTTTCAGAGTTTTTATCAAGAATGAATGCTGAGCTTTGTTGAAGGTTTTCTCTGAATCTTTTGAGATGACTGATTTTTGTTCTTAATTCTGATTATGTGATGAATTACATTTATTGGTATTTTATGCTAAACTGTCCTGGAAACCCTGGGATCAAACCAACCTGGTAATGGTGTGCAAGATTCTTAATAAGTTATTAAACATGCTTTATTAATACTTTATTAAGAATTTTTTCTAAGTTCAATAGGGATATTAATCAGGGTTTTCTTTCCATGATGTTTTCTTATTTGATTTGGGTTCTTAGAATGAATTTGGATGTATCCCATTCCTTTCTAGTTCATGAAATGGTTTGAGGAGCACTGTGATTGGTTCTTCAAAACTCTGGTAGAATTCTCTGACATCCCTTCTGGTCCTCTGCTTTTTTTTTTGCTCAAAGGCTTCTTGTTACTTCTTCTATCCAATTGTGAGTTGGTGATCTCCTTATGATTTCTTTATTCTCTTTACTCAATTCTGGCAGGTTGTATTTGTCTAGAAATGCTTCTATTTCCCCTAGGTTTTCCAATTTTTTGGAGTATAATTTTTCAAAATAGTCCCCAATGATTCACTGGATTTCTGTGATGTCCATGAAGATTTCTCATTTTCTCTCTCTACTTTTATTGACTTTGGGTCTTCTCTTTTTTACTTTTTGTTGGATCAATCTTGTTTATATTTTCAAAATATCAGCACTTTGTTTCATCATTCTTTAATTTTTTATTCTGATTTGATTGATTTTTGTTCTGATCTTAATTATTTATATTTTTCTCTTATTTTTGCATAGGTTTGCTTTTGTTTTTCAAGGATCTTGAGATGCATGACTAGCTTGTTTCTTTGAGATTTTTTTTGCTTTCTTAGGTAGTCACTGGTGGCTCTAAGCTTTTCTCTTAGAAACACCACCACAGTGTCCCACAATTTCTGATATGTTGTTTCACTCTTTGAAATTCTGTATTAGCATTTTTAAATTTCTACTTTGATTTCTTCTAACACATATTTATCATTCACATATGCATTTTTTCAATCTCCATGTATGTCCATGGTTCTTGTAGGGTTTGTTTATGTTGATTTCTAAATCCATACCATTATTATTTGATGAGATGCAAGAAATTACATCAATAGTTTTGTATTTCCTAAGCATTTCCTTATGATCTAAAATATGCTGTAATTAGGAGAAGATTCAAAGAGCTTCTGAGAAGGAAGTTTATTCAACTGTTTTTGGAAAAATATTATTTAGAAGTCTGTTAAATCCTGTTGATTAGTAATATTTTTAAATTCCAAAGAATCTTTGCTGTATTATTTCTCAATTACCTAGCTATTGGTGAGAGAGTTGTGCTGAAATCACACAGTGGTATTGTACTGAGGTGTCTCTGAAGCAGTGATTCAGGCTGTGTCTCTTTTAGGTAATTTGTTGCACCCATGTGTGGGCCATAAATATTTCTCATCATTATATGTGTTTTTGTATTGTTCCCTGTACTTTATAAAATGAACTTACTTGAGTCTTCTGTTTAATTTGCTTTGAAATATGCTTGTCAGGTTAGAGAGTAGATATTCCTGCTTCTTTGGGGTTCACTTCACATGATATATAAATTTCCATCCTTTCATTTGTAGCCTGTGAATCTCATTGATTGCAAAGTGCATCCCTTGAAAACAATATATAATTGGGTCTTATTTTCTAGTGCATTCTGCCAGCATGTTTCTTTTAATTGGAGAGTTGAAGACAATTTACCTTCCACATTAATGTGAAGATGTTTATAAATTACTTCCATATTGATTTCTTTCTAATGTTTAATTTGTTCCTGTTTCTCATTTGCTTTGCTACTCTGTGAATATGATTTGTTTAATTGTGAGAACTGGAGAAGATGCCAAAGCCACTAGGCCTGCTTGGCAAACTGTGATGGGCTGACAGATCTGACTCCATGAGAATATTATAGGTCAGACTCTAAGGGAAATGACTAAACAGACTCCATTTTGCTCTGAGCTTTTGTAGGAAATAAGCTTCTCCCATAAGAACACCCTGCCTCTGTGCCCATCATCAGTTACTTGGTTGACATGTTTAATAATATACAATAGCAACTCCTATGTAGTAAAAAATTGCTCTCTTTTGATTCCTATTGCTCCTAAACAATGTACCATGTGAACAGCGATTGTGTGGACGTTAGCAACCATTCTTTAGTTTGTACATTTATTTTTAAGTGACTCTAAAGTAGGAATTTATAACCATAAACATATATTAGAATCACCTGGGATATTTTCCAAACTTAGAGATGCTTTGATCTCATCCCTGGTGATGCTTATTCAGTACATCTGGGTGGGACAGGCATACGATTTTTGACAAAATTGTTCCCCAGATGATTCCACTTGTCTAAATTTTGAACAACTGGCATATATTTGTGAAGTAAAAGAATGCCATCTTTCATTATCGAGAATGTCAAATATAGAAATGGTGTGACTTAATTTCAGACAGCAAGTTAACACCTGGTAGGAGACTAGTCCAGAATGTAGAATATTCAACTTTCAAATCCTTACACCCCCTTTACATACCTTCTTTCAGTTTTGGCTAGGATTACTAGAAAAAAACTTTGAGGTTTAGGATAATAGGCTCAATATGAGTCAGCAGAGGATAAGGCTTCTAAAAGGCATAATTAAATCTAGCATCATCAAAAAATTATTTTGTCCCAGAACACATAATTTTTCTCTAAACTGATCAGACTACCACCTGAAAATATTATAAAATTGAAACTGGAATTCATTGAATAAGGAGAGAGATAAGAATGATTTAAGGAATGTGAAAACATATCATTTGAAGTGCAGATAAATTTGCTGGAGAAGTTTAGGCAAAATAAGTTAAGATCTGTGGGAGATCTGAGAGTTCACTTCAAATATTTGAAGGAATAACCGACTTAGTAGGGCAAAGAGTCAAACTAGAACCAAGGAGTGAAATCTTAAGGGTTGCATAATATCAGCTTAACATTAAAAAAAAAAAAAGACAAGATCTTCTCCTTTTTTGTCCATATAAAGGTTTTCTCTTAATTTGTTGTTTTTAGATATACATGACAGCAAGGTGTATTTTGACATATACGTACATGGAGTGCAACCCATTCCAATTTGGATCCTTTTCTTGTGGTTAAACATGATGTGGAGTTACACTGGTCTTGTATTCATACATAAGCATAGGAATGTTATGTCTAATTCATTCTACTGTCCCATTCTCATCCCTCCTCCTTTCCCTTCATTCCCCTTTGTCTAATCCAGTCAACGTCCATACTTTTCCTTCCTACTCTCCCCTGTTATGAGTTATCATCCACATATCAGAGAGTACTTTGGGTTTTTATTTTTTGGGACTGGTTAATTTATTTTTTAAATATTTTTTGGTGTAGATGGACATAATACATTTATATTATTCATTTTTTATGTGGTGTTGAGGATCAAAACCAGGACCTCACACATGCTAACCAAGTACGCAAACATTGAGCCACAACACTAGTCCTGATTTATTTCACTTAGCATGATATTCTCCAGTTCCATGCATTTACTAGCAAATGTCATAATTTCATTCTTCTTTATGACTGAGTAATATTCCACTGTGTATATATGCCACATTTTCTTTATCTATTCATCTGTTGAAGGGCACCGAGGTTGGTTCCATAGCTTTTCTATCATGAATTGGGGGCTATAAACATTGATGTGGCTGTGTCACTGTAGTCTGCTGATTTTAAGTCCTTTGGTTATAAACCAAGGAGTGGGATAACTGGGTCAAATAGTGGTTCCATTCCAAGTTTTCTGAGGAATCTCCATACTGCTTTCTACAGTGGTTGCACCAGTTTGCAGTCCACCCGCAATGTATGTGTGAACATTTTCCCCTATATCCTTGTCAACATTAACTGTTACTTGTATTCTTGATATATTTCTGACTGAGATGAACTCTCAGTATAGTTTTAATTTGCATTTCTCTCATTACTAGAGATGTTGACCATTTTTTCATTTTTTTGACCATTTGCATTTCTTCTGTGAGGTGCCTGTTTGGTTCCTTTGCCCATTTATTGATTAAGTTATTGGGGATTTTTGGTATTAAACTTTTTGAGTTCTTCGTATATCCTTGACATTAATGCTCTGAGGTGTAGATGTTAAAGATTTTCTCCCATCCTAAGAGCTCTTTTGATTGTTTCCTTTGCTGTGAAGAAGCTTTTTATTTGATTCCATCCCATTTATTGATTCTTGATTTTACTTCTGCTTTAGGAGTCTTTTGGAGGTTGTCAGTTCCTGAGCTGACATGATAGAGAGTTGGGCCTTATTTTTCTTCTAATATGGGCAAGATTTTTAGTCTAATGTCTAGATCAACAAGATCTTTTCTTGGGCAGGCTCTGAAATTGTGAGAAAACCAAACATAATAGCAAAAGAATGTCACATGGCTAGATGGCCATTTGAACAGAGGTGAATAGAGGAGAGTTAAGCCTCAGAATAGAGAGAAGCCAGATGATGTTGAAGTTTCTTTCTAAAGAAGAAATTCTTTAATCCTATAATTATTATAATAAAATTTGTTTTCATTACTAGTATTTAATTAAAATTATTCAGTGTTTTCATTAGAATTATAGTTTACTGTTTACTAGTGACATCCTCATCATGTCAGAGAAAAAAATATAGTGCTATATAGTTAATAGGTAAAAAAAAATCTTTCCAAATGTCTGACATTTCTTAATTTCTTACAGTCTATGCAATAGGTCATGTACTATTTCAGAGTACTGGACCATCAAATGCAATTAACCCATGGTTGGCTTAATTCTAGTCATATTAAATGGATATTTTAATTATATCAATTAAGTAAGGGGAGAAAAATTTATTAACATAGGCCAAAGCATCTTAGTATGCTTGAAGCAAATGGGACTCTTATTCCATGCCCAAGAAACTTACAAAGAGAAATTGGAAAAATGAGTATTTGGAAGAATCTGCATTATGGGTATGAGAGTAGGTGATCCCAAGGAAAATGTACAAAAATTTCAGTTTCTTATGATAGCAGAAGCCTACCACACATTCTTCCAACTTTTGCAAAAAAGAAATCTTCGGAAGAATCCCTATGACTTTACCAAACTTCCAACAGAAACCCTGAGTTTTGTAGCCATGAGTTACCTGTCTACTTACCAAATTCTTGTCTTTCTCATCCCTGAATTTTATCTTCACTAGTTCATCTTTGACCTAGTTTCTCCTAGTCTTTCAAGCCTGCCCAGCTCAGTCTGTCCTCTTCTTTGGTCTGTCTTCCCTCTACTAAATCCCATTTTCCTTCTTCCTTCATTCTCTGGAATTATTGTCCTCTTGTCAAGGAAAATATTCCACCCTTTTGTATAACACTAAACCCACATTCTTGCCATGAATGAAATCAAGTTTCTTTGTTCTTTGCCTGTTTTGTCAATCTCATAAGGGTTCATTCATTCAGCAACCTTCTTTCCTTGAAAACCATATCAAGTTATACCAATTCTTTGTATTACCAGAAGGTAGAATGTCATAAGGTGACATTTAGGTTCCACCACAGATTGGTATAAATTGCTTTTTAGATGCATTTTTTTTTAGTCTTTACCACACATCAAGACTTTTAGAAGCACTGGATGACTTACTCACTAAGCAACAATATAGCAGATATCCTTGTACCTAGAGCTGTTGTTTCTGATGTTCTCTTCTTAGTATGCCCTCCCTTTACTTTCTGTTTATACAGAACAAACCTATGCATATTTCCTCCCTTCTTTATTAGTATATTGAAAGCTCTTTAAATAATCATGTTTATTTACCTTTCTATTCCAAGGCTAGATCAATGCCTAGCACATAGAAGTAATCTAATAAATGTCACTTCTAATGAATACAGTATGGCCTTCAAGCAAATGAAGTTCTGAATTCTGTGGTAGAAACTTCATAAGATCTCAGCTTATCAAGTTCCTTGGCCAATTTCTCTTCATGCTAAAAGGCTTAACTGGTCTGGAAGACCAGTATGACAGCTATATCTCTTTTCTCTTGTAACATTATACCAAAATGTGTAGGGCAAGTAAGGATTTCAGAAAGTCAGGATTACACAAATACAACATGCCTAACAGCGGAGAGTAGACCTTGAAAGACCCATTACCATAGAGTTTATTTTAGGCTCTCTCCATTCCCACATTGTGTTGGGACCATGGGAAAATAAACTTCAATTCCTCACTGTTCTTCAACAACATTTTTCAGCAAACATTTACTGATCTCTCAGTATATATGATCTCCTAGGCTCAGAAAAAACAGAAAAATAGAAAATCCCTGTTTTCATGGAACTCAGAGCCATAGAAGAAAGATAGACAAGAAACAAACATTTAATGTGTTCATTCACTTCACACATATTTACTGCATCCTAAGCAGATGGTCTAGTAACAATGTAGAGGAGCTCTTATGGGAACAGTGGGCAACAAGTACCCAATTCTTCCATGGCTATATACTGAAAGAAAAAAGGAAATTTTGATATATGAGTGGGAAAATCACCAATATTTATATAAAGTTAGGGGGAAATGACAGTAAATTGAGTTCTGGGTATTACAAATAATTGAGAATGTTGGGAAATAATGTTATAGGAATTAAGGAAAATGAAGCCAGGGGTATTCATACAGGTGATATCAAGAAAGTTCTTGGCTGACAAGTTCTTGGCTGACACACAAGAAGTTTTTTTTTTTAAATGTACACTGTAGAGAACAACTGAAAGACTTTAACTGTGATAGGAGAACCCAAATCAGATTTACAATTTAGAATACATGTTAGAGGGAGTAAAATGGGAATGTCAGTCCAAGTAAGAACTCATGAAGCCTTTACGCCAAAGTAATGGCAATGTAAATGAATAGGAGGTGACAAACTTGAATGAAACTTCATAGGAACATTTAAAAGGATTTGGTGGCAGAATACATGTTGGGGATAAGAGAGAAAAGAATCTGCCCTGGTGCTCTGGCCATTATTGTAAACTAGGAATATAAAAAGGGGAGCAAGATTTGGAGGGAGATAAGAAATATGATACAATAGGAGTCTAAACAAGATAATACTGAAAGTTAATGAATTCAAAGAGAACTGCATCACAGAGTGTTGTAAATATCTTTGTCCATCAAATCTTAACTGATTTTTGTTATTGTTTATGAACCAACTGCATGTCACCACCAAGAAATAGATCTCCACCCCCTCCTCCTCCATAAATTTTCAAGCTAATAAATGCAAGACTTACTTGCATTTATTTACTCCCTCTGACATGTATTCTAAATTGAAAATCTGATTTGAGTTCTCTCCCAGTCAAAATCCTTCAGTGGTTCTCTATAGCCTACATTACATGCAAATTTCTTGCATAGCAGCCAAGAACTTTCTTGATATCAACTATATAAATACCCTGTAAGAAGTAATTGGAAATAAGTTCTCAAAATGTATTTCTTAAGCATCCTAAAAGACCTGTGATTAATTTTTTTTATTTTTTTTATTTTTTTAATTTTTATTTTTTTATTATTGTAAACAAATGGGATTCATGTTGTTTCTCTGTACATGGCATAAAGGCATAGCATTTGTGTAATCATAAATTTACATAGGGTAATGTTGTTTGATTCATTCTGCCATTTTTTCCCTTCCCCCACCCCTCCCACCCCTCCCCTCCCTCTATACAGTCCTTCCTTCCTCCATTCCTGCCCCCCTCCCTAAACCCAACTCTAACCCCAACACTAACCCCTCCCACCCCCCATTATGTGTCATCATCCACTTATTAGCGATATCATTCTTCCTTTGGTTTTTTGAGATTGGTTTATCTCACTTAGCATGATATTCTCAAATTTCATCTCTTTGCCTGCAAATGCCATAATTTTATCATTCTTTATGGCTGAGTAATATTCCATTGTATATATATACCACAGATTCTTTATCCATTCATCAATTGAAGGACATCTAGGTTGGTTCCACAATCTGGCTATTGTGAACTCAGCAGCTATGAACATTGATGTGGCTGTATCTCTGACATATGCTGATTTTAGGTCCTTCGGCTATAGGCCAAGGAGTGGGATAGCTGGGTCAAATGGTGATTCCATTCCAAGTTTTCTAAGGAGTCTCCATACTGCTTTCCAGAGTGGCTGCACTAATTTGCAGCCCCACCAGCAATGTATGAGTGTACCTCTCTCCCCACATCCTCGCCAACACCTGTTGTTGCTTGTATTCTTGATAATCGCCATTCTAATTGGGGTGAGATGGAATCTTAGGGTGGTTTTGATTTGCATTTCTCTTATTACTAGAGATGTTGAACATTTTTCCATATGTTTGTTGATTGCTTGTAGATCTTCTTCTATGGAGTGTCTATTCATTTCCCTAGCCCATTTGTTGATTGGATTATTTGCATTCTTGGTGTAGAGTTTTTTGAGTATTTTATAGATTCTGGAGATTGGTGCTCTATCTGAAGTATGATTGGCAAAGATTTTCTCCCACTCTGTAGGCTCTTTCTTCGCATTGCTGATAGTTTCCTTTGCTGAGAGAAAACTTTTTAGTTTGAATCTATCCCAGTTATTAATTCTTGCTTTTATTTCTTGTGCTATGGGAGTCCTGTTGAGGAAGTCTGGTCCTAAGCCGACATGTTGAAGCTCTGGACCCACTTTTTCTTCTATAAGATGCAAGGTCTCTGGTCTGATTCCGAGATCCTTAATCCATTTTGAGTTTAGTTTCGTGCATGGTGAGAGATATGGGTTTAATTTCATTCTGTTGCATATGGATTTCCAATTCTCCCAACACCATTTGTTGAAGAGGCTATCTTTTCTCCATTGAATATTTTTGGCCCCTTTGTCTAGTATGAGAAAATTGTATTTATTTGGGCTTGTATCTGTGTCCTCTATTCTGTACCATTGATCCACCTTTCTATTTTGGTACCAATACCATGCTGTTTTTGTTACTATTGCTTTGTAGTAGAGTTGAAGATCTGGTACTGTGATACCCCCTGCTTCACTCTTTCTGCCAAGGATTGCTTTAGCTATTCTGGGTTTTTTATTCTTCCAGATGAATTTCATAATTTCTTGCTCTTTTTCTGTAAGGTACATCATTGGGATTTTAATTGGAATTGCATTGAATCTGTATAGCACTTTTGGTAGTATGGCCATTTTGACAATATTAATTCTTCCTATCCAAGAACATGGGAGATCTTTCCATCTTCTAAGGTTTTCTTTAATTTCTTTCTTTAGTGTTCTGTAGTTCTCATTGTAGAGGTCTTTCACCTCTTTTGTGAGATTGATTCCCAAATATTTTATTGTTTTCGAAGCTATTGTGAATGGGGTAGTTTTCCTAATTTCTCTTTCTGAAGATTCATCGCTTATGTATAAAATGCCTTAGATTTATGTGCATTGATCTTATATCCTGCTACTTTACTGAATTCACTAATGAAATCTAAAAGTTTTCTGGTGGAATTTCCTGGTTCCTCTAAGTATACAATTATATCATCAGCAAATAGGGATAGTTTGAGTTCTTCTTTTCCTATTCGTTTCTCTTTAATTTCTTTGGTCTGTCTAATTGCTCTGGCTAGAGTTTCAAGAATGATACTGAATAGAAGTGGTGAAAGAGGGCATCCCTGCCTTGTTCTAGTTTTTAGAGGGAATGCTTTCAGTTTTTCACCATTTAGAATGATATTAGCCATGGGCTTAGCGTAGATGGCCTTTACAATGTTAAGGAATGTTCCCACTATCCCTATTTTTTCTAGTGTTTTGAGCATGAAGGGGTGCTGTATTTTATCAAATGTTTTTCTGCATCTATCGAAATAATCATGTGATTCTTAACTTTAAGTCTATTGATATGGTGAATTACATTTATTGATTTCCTGATGTTGAACCAACCTTGCATCCCTGGGATGAAACCCACTTGATCATGGTGCACTATCTTTTTAATATGTTTTTGTATGCGATTTGCTAAAATTTTGGTTAGAATTTTTGCGTCAATGTTCATTAAGGATATTGGTCTGAAATTTTCTTTCCTCAATGTGTCTCTGTCTGGTTTAGGTATCAGGGTAATATTGACTTCATAGAATGAGTTTGGGAGGTTCCCTCCTCTTCTATTTTATGGAATACTTTGAGAAGTATTGGAATGAGCTCCTCTTTAAAGGTTTTGTAGAACTCGGCTGATAACCCATCTGGTCCTGGACTTTTCTTTGTTGGTAGGCTTCTGATGACTTCTTCTATTTCATTACTTGAAATTGGTCTATTTAAATTGTGTATGTCCTCCTCGTTCAGTTTAGGCAATTCATATGTCTTTAGAAACCTGTTGATGACTTCGAAATTTTCTATTTCGTTGGAGTATAGGTTTTCAAAATAGCTTCTAATTATATTTTGTATTTCAGTCATGTCTGTTGTGATATTTCCTTGTTCATTCTGAATTTTAGTGATTTGGTTTTCTCTCATCTTCTCTTTGTTAGTGTGGCTGAAGGTTTATCAATTTTGTTTATTTTTTGGAAGAACCAACTATTTATTTTGTCAATTTTTTGTATTGTTTCTTGTTTCAATTTCATTGATTTCAGCTCTGAGTTTAACTATTTCCTGTCTTCTACTACTTTTGGTGTTGGTCTGTTCTTCTTTTTCTAGGGCTTTGAGCTGTAGTGTTAGGTCATTCATTTTTTGAGTTTTACTTCTTTTATTAACTGCACTCCATGAAATAAATCTTCATCTAAGTACTGCTTTCATAGTGTCCCAGAGATTTTGATATGATGTTTCTTTGTTCTCGTTTACCTCTAAGAATTTTTTTAATTTCCTTCCTAATATCTTCCGTTATCCTTTCGTCATATAATAGCATATTGTTTAATCTCCAGGTGTTGGAGTAGTTTCTGTTTTTTACTCTTTCCTTTATTTCTAACTTCAATCCTTTATGATCTTATAGAATACAAGGTAGTGTCTCTATCTTCTTGTATTTGCTAGCATTAGCTTTGTGGCATAATATATGGTCTATTTTAGAGAAGGATCCATGTGCTGCTGAGAAGAAAGTGTATTCACACTTCGTTGGATGGTATATTCTATAAATGTCTGTTAAGTCTAAATTATTGATTGTGTTATTGAGATCTATGGTTTCTTTGTTCAATTTTTGTTTGGAAGATCTGTCCAGTGGTGAGAGAGGTGTGTTAAAATCACCTAGTATTATTGTGTTATGGTCTATTTGGTTTCTAAAATTGAGAAGAATTTTTTTAACATACATGGATGAGCCACTTTTTGGGGCATAGATGTTTATGATTGTTATATCTTGCTGATTTATGCTTCCCTTAAGCAGTATGAAATGTCCTTCTTTATCCCTTCTGACTAACTTTGGCTTGAAGTCCACATTATCTGAAATGAGGATGGATACTCCAGCTTTTTTGCTGAGTCCATGTGCATGGTATGTTTTTCCCCATCCTTTGACCTTTAGTCTATGGGTATCTGTTTCTATGAGGTGAGTCTCTTGCAGGCAACCTATTGTTGGATCTTTCTTTTTAATCCAATCTGCCAGTCTATGTCTTTTGATTGATGAATTCAGGCCATTAACATTCAGGGTTATTATTGAGACATGATTTGTATTCCCGGTCATTTGGTTCATATTTAAAATTTTATTTATTTATTTTTTGACACATCTTGGTTCCTCCTTTATTTGACAGTTCCTTTAGGATAATTCCTCCCTTTGCTGATTTGCTTCTTTGTTTTTTATCTCTTCTTCATGAAATATTTTGCTGAGAATGTTCTGTAATGCTGGCTTTCTTTTTGTAAATTCTTTTAGCCTTTGTTTATCATGGAAAGATTTTATTTATTCGTCAAATTTGAAGGTCAGTTTTGCTGGGTATAAGATTCTTGGTTGGCATCCATTTTCTTTCAGGGCTTGAAAAATGTTGTTCTAGGCCCTTCTAGCTTTTAGGGTCTGGATTGAAAAATCTGCTGATATTCATATTGGTTTTCCCCTGAATGTAATTTGGTTCTTTTCTCTCACAGCCTTTAAAATTCTGTCTTTATTTTGTATGTTAGGTATTTTCATTATAATGTGCCTTGGTGTGGGTCTGTTGTAATTTTGTGTATTTGGAGTCCTATAAGCCTCTTGAACTTGATTTTGCATTTCATTCTTCAGATTTGGGAAATTTTCTGATATTATTTCATTGAATAGATTGTTCATTCCTTTGGTTTGTTTCTCTAAGCCTTCCTCAATCCCAATAATTCTCAAATTTGGCCTTTTCATGATATCCCATAGTTCTTGGAGATTCTGTTCATGATTTCTTACCATCTTCTCTGTTTGTTCAACTTTGTTTTCGAAGTTAAATATTTTGTCTTCAATATCTGAAGTTCTGTCTGCCAGGTGTTTTATCCTATTGGTTATGCTTTCTATGGAGTTCTTAATTTGTTTATTGTTTCCTTCATTTCAAGGATTTCTGTTTGGTTTTTTATCAATATCTCTCTTTATTGAAATGATCTTTTGCTTCCTGAATTTGCTCTGTTAACTGTCGATTGTTGCGATCATTCAATGCCTGCATTTGCTCTTTCATCTCATCGTTTGCTTCCCTAATCATTTTAATTATGTATATTCTGAACTCCCTTTCTGTCATTTCTTCTGCCATGCTTTCGTTGGATTTTATTGATGTAACATCTAGATTTGTTTGGGGCATTTTCTTCCCTTGTTTTCTCATATTGTTCAGGAATAAATGGGTCATTAAGATATTGCAGATTTCCTCTATCAACTTATAATGTCCCTGAAGATTGCTAGTATATCCCATCTTATCCTTCAGTAGCCTGAAGTCTTGGAGGAAGTTGAAAATGCAGAGCTCTACGAAGAAGCTTTCTCTCTAGGGGTGGTGATCCTCAGGTGGTGTATATTCCCTGCTAGTGGGCAGAGGTGCCTCCACTTGTTGACCAATGGTCATCCAATGGGGAAATAGGCTGTGGGCTGAGGCAAGGCCTGTTTGTGTCTGTGTCTCTGGTTTTACTGTCCCTGTGTGAAAACCTCACCTGGCAGGGAAGACTCACTCGGTGGGGAGGTCTCGCTGGTAGTTCCCCTCCTAGAGGTTTCCCTCAATCTGCAACTACTGCCTGGGCTGGGCTGTCTTCCTCTGCAACGTTCCCAGGGGCCCGGACCTACCTCCTGGGCCTGGGAGCCTCACCCTTAGCAGGCAAGTCTCCTTAGGCTGCCTCTCCCAGAGAATCTGCCCGCAGCCCTGGAAACTTCTAGGCGTGTCTCTGTGCGGCTCTTCCAGCAAGAAGCCACCTAGCTCCTGGGACCCTGCTCTGCACTTAATCACCTGGTTATGCAGCCCCTCCTTTGAGCCACCACCTGGAGCCCCATACAATAGCTCGAGACCCAGAGACCCGCCTCACACCTCCTCCTCCGGACAGCGGCCTGGTTTCCGATGCAGTCACTAGGAGCCCAAGCAACTCACTTCGTGTCTCCTCCTCCTGCCAACTGCAGGTAGCCCTAGGCAGTCACTCCAAGTCCAAGTGACCCGCCCTGTTCCTCCTCCTCCTCCTCGTGGTAGCCCCCCGGGTGTTCAGGAGCAGTGGCTCCTAGACCAAGAGACCCACCACGGTCCTCCTCCAGGCAGGCCACTGGTGTTCAGGAGCTCTCACTCTGAGTTCAAGCAGCTCACCACGCAGCTCCTCCTCTGGCAACTGCCTCCCTGTGATTAATTTCAAAGGAAACATTCCCATTCTTCCTTATTGATTTATAATTAATAATTTCTGTAGCTAAAATGAGAAAAGACATCAAAAAGCACAGTAAGCTCTGAGTATTGAATTTCTGACTTCTGTGTTTCAGGAGGAGTCTATCAGGATAGTTAATGCAGTGTGCCCAGAAAAGGGCAACTAGAATGGCAGAGAACATGAAACCTGTTATATAAGGAACCTGTGCTGGTTAGACAGATAATGAGAAGATTAAACTAGTTATGACAGGTGCTTTTTACATATTTTAACACCTGTCAGGTGTTAAAATTCAATTCTTGACTCCAGAAGGAAGAACTAGTTCCAATGATGCAGAATACAAGTAGATTTGGGGATCAGTACAAAAAATAATGTTCCAGCAACTACAGCAATCAATTATATCATCTCCTTAGATGGAAGTGAGATCTCCAAGACTAGAGATTTTGAAGAGGAATGAGATTATCACTTGATATTTTATTGTAGAATGAAGGATTGGACTGAGTAAGACACATTCCTGTACTGAAATTCTACATTCCAGAATTTTATAGAGTAACGCTTTAGGATTGTGGCTTAAATTTTTTACATGCATAGTGCCTACATATCTGGTCATAAGGCTATATATCTGGGCAAAAGGCTAATTGAGCTATAGTTGTTTATATAAATTTAAATGTGATTCTGCCTTTGTCTGGCCATGTCCTTGGTGTTAGATCCTAGTACAGGAACTGTACATTAATGCTTAAATGTATTTGTCAAGATTGATTATTATGAGTTATCCTTGGCCTTACCCCTACACAAACTCCTATCTAATAAAAGAGGATAGAAGGTGAGGCTTATCTTCCATAGGACTTTAGCATAAAATATGATTGAGAATTTATGTTTACTTCCTTTACTCTCCATTGTATAAAATACATTTGTTATTAAGATACCTGTGTAGGTGAATTTCTCCAGTCCCCTCCTTTTTTGAGATGGAGTTTTATTACATTACTCAGACTGATTGAACCCCTGGACTCAAATTATCCTCCTACTTCATCCTCCCAAGTGCTGGGATTGCAGGTTGTGTCACCACATCCACTTTCCTTTGACCTTGTATCTCATTTTCCTTGTGATTTTAAGACCAGTTGTCTTTTCCATGTGTCCATATTTCATTTACCAATTCAAAGACTATGTTAGGGAGGAGGCAGGTATTTGGTGGAAAGCAGAGTACAGTAAGCATGTTAAGACAAAGGAGAATAAAGTAAGCTACACATATTGATACAGGTGAATATTCTTTATTTGAAATGCTTAGGACTACAGGTGTTTTGAACTTCATGTATTTTCAGATTTTGAAATATTTGCATATATATAATGGCCTATCTTGGAGATGGAACCCAAATCTAAAAATGAAATTCACATATTTTTCATATGTACCTTATAAACATAGCCATAAGGTAATTTTATTCAATAGATTTAATGTGCCTGTTTTTGACTGTGAGCTATCACATGAGGTCAAGTGCTGAATTTTCTACTTGTGGCATCTTGTCAGTTTTCAAAGAATATTGGGGTTTGGAACAATTCAGATTTCTGTTTTTCCAATTAGGTGTGTTCTACTTGTATTTTGATTGTGGCAGGATTGGGTAATCAAGCAAAGTATAATCTCTTTGAGTACAGAAAATTATTCTATATTTCTTTGAATTTCTCATAACACAGTAATTGTTAATAGGATCATTGTTTTTACTGAGGTAATTTACACTCAAATTTTAATTTTTTTTAATTTAGGGCTAAAGAAATTTTCCTCACAAAGTGAAATGATGGCAGGTATAACTAAAATTCAAGAGGAAATGGCAAAAAAAAAAAAATAGAAATTCTCCAAGGATGATGTATGGTAACTTTTTCCACATATTTATTAGTACAAGCAATATTTTACTACATTTCAGTTTCCTCTTGTTAATTTGATAATTCTGATTAAAAAGCTAACAATATTGATGACAACTGAATGGGAAAATATCACTAACAGTTTCAATGTGAATGAGAAAGGAGAGAAAACCCAAAAAAGTGTATAAAGACCATGTTATGGACTTAAAAGTTAGATAGAAAAAACTCATGTAGAAAAAAGTTAAGTATGTTATTTTGGAAGGAATTACTTGAAGCAGTAATAGAGCTGCCAAAAGGAGGAATATTATGTTGAATTAATGATAATTTCAAATCTGTTAAGTAGATTTACAAATCTGAACTGACTGCTTTGCTGGCTATCATCAGGTGAATAGCACATGCAGGTTAGACTGGCTTGGAGCATGAAAAGTCAATGTGACATGGTAAGGTAATAACATCAGCTAGCTGCTTTGTGCTTTGGTGAACACAGTGATTCAAAAGTCTGAACTTGAGCTCAATTCTAGGGTTGTTTTTATTCAGAAAATTGGAAATTGATTGCTGAAGTCCCCAAAATGGTAGTTTTCTGCAACTGACTATACTAGCATAAGTCCCCTATCTTGGAGGAAGAGAAAGTAATTTTTTATTTAATCTTCTTATCCTTACCAGGTGCTCTCCTATTTTTTCCCCTCTTTAATTGTCAAAGCATCTGAAGTTTCTATATCCTATGCTCTCCGGTCTCTCCCCTTGTTCTCCAGAGTCCCTACATTTTAAACTCACCTCCTTACTCCTGACACTGTTCCCTTGAAAGTCATTCATGACCAGGTTCCAATCTCTCACTACTGAGCTTGGCATTTTTAAACATTTTCCCTTGCAGTGCTTTCTTTCCCTTCTTTTCTGGCACTAAACTCTTTAATTTGGACTTTTCTGCTGTCCTTCCTTTGACTTATTCTTGTCCCACCACCTTCTTACTATAAGCAGTCCCCAAGGATATAATTTGAACTTTATTAAGGGTTGACAGTCACATTCAACATTTCATGTACATGGAGCTTATTTAATCCTCATAACAATCCTGCAAGGCTGGAACTAGTAAATCCTTTTGTGAAACTTTCATGAAAACTCCAGCTCTTGACCTACTGCTATGAGATATATAAAAGCACACCTACAAACAACTGAGTTAATATCATCTCCAGAAAGCAAAACTCTCAAATTCTTTCCTATTTAATCTCTTTGAAACTCCAGCCCCATTTTGATAAAGTACTACTTGATCATCTATCAGTTCATTCAGAAATCCATCTCAAGAATTCTACCTAAAATTTATCTTCTAATCATTTTTTCCTGTCCTTGTTTTTGGATTCCTCAATCAGCTTAATTTGACTTTCCTTTTATTTCCTTCATGTTCCATCAATCCTTCTTTTTATTACAGAAAGTACCAAGTGAAAGTCTCCTAGTCACACTTTTTCCACATATTTTACTGTTCACCATATTTTCCCACTAAAAAGTCTCTTTAGCTCTCCAAAAGCACTTGGTATAATCATTTCATCTGGTTCCATCTGGAGGGTCACTTCCTTTTGTAGGATAAGTCACCCTCCCCCATCCTTTCAGGATTCCAGGTTAACATTTTCCCTGGGAAGCTCTGATCTGTGGACACCCACCACCCCACCACCATTGCCCTCATAAAATAATTGAGAATCCCATGTTTGGGGTTTTTTGTGGTGAGTTCCCTCTTTTGCATCAGTGTTCTGAATCTGGAATGCTCTCCATTTTTGTTTTCTACTAATTTAGGCAATGACCATAAATATTCTTTGACCCATTCCTGCTTTATTCTTTCACTTTGCTGCTGTTCCCTGATTTTTAATACTTTTCTTTGTTCTCATCTTATCTATATCTTTCACATCCTTCAAAGGCCTAGCATAGCTCTCTCTTAAGTACTCCTTTTCACATTTCTTTTATCAGTCAAACCCACAATATTTAGCAAAACCCTTGAGTTCTGTTATGTGTATACATATCTTATCTATTTCTAGGAGATTAGTAAGATTTTTAAGGATGCTGACAAATATCTTTTTTCACTATTTACTACAGCTAATAGTCCAATATAATATCAATACCAGCACTCAGAAATCACTGATTGATTGATCATGTAATTGATTGCCTTGTTGATAGGCCATGGCTTCTATCTTCTCTACTTTTAGGTACGTGGAGAGTCAATATCATACCATTCAGGGAGACTACATTGATAGCATGGAAGGGATTACTGTTTTGGTGGGAGTCAAGCCTAACCTGTCTCTGGCCTTCACTGACCCCAAGCTAGCATTACAGTTATTTTGGGGACTCTGTACTCTGCTCCAGTTTCAGCTACATGTCCCTGGAAAGTGGGATGGGGTTTGAAAAACCATCTTAACCACAGATGGTTATATCAGGAAGTCTATGAAGACAGGAGTAATTGAAAAGAGTAATTTCATAGCTTCAACAAAGACAATGGACAGGTTTATGTTAGCTGTTATTTTCTTTGAGGTGATTATGGTTTATTTTTAGATGTCCCATTGTCAATGCCGTGGCTTTCATTGGGAAGCTCAGTATAGAGATTGCTTCCAAACCTTACAAAATGGAACAACTCTCAGCTTCAAATTTCCCAGAAAATCCTTTTATTTTTCTTTCAGAAGCATTGATTCTCTTTCTGGTTTTTTCTACAATAAAATCCTGGATTTTTATCTGTGTTGATTCATCCCCCCTTACTTTTGTAATCTGTCACTTTTTTCTTTCAATAATTTCTAGACTGTGATCTCAGGGACTTCTTTGGTCATTTTTACATTATGTCCTTAGGCATATTGATTATCAAATATTATGGTGGGAACCCTATATCAGCATCTCTAAAAAAATGTCTGATTCCATGTAATTATTCTGATAGGATTTGATTTTCTATTAAAAGCTCAATTTTTGTTTGTTTTTAATATTATAACTAAATATATGTTTTCTGAGAGATAAATAATGATCTTAAAATAGTTGTCTATTATAAAACATTTTGTTTTACTTATTGTTTACTAATGTACCTGATAAGTGGTCAGGTCATTTTTGCTCTTCTCCCTAAGCAACATGTCTTTATTTTCTTAATAAAGAAATTACTTTCAACTTTCTAGGCTCATAGCTTGTTTTAATAACTTAGCATCAACCCATGGGTTCTACTTGGTTTAGAAATTGGAATTTTTTTTAAGTAGCTGTCCTATCTTTTTTGATCTCTTTCTTCCCAGATTGAATCTAATCAGAGTTTTACTTTAGGAAATAAGTATCTGCCAACTATTGTAATATGAACTACAAATGTATTTTGTCTCCTCCTACTCTAATTTTCTCACATTCCTTCAAGTAGATTCTAAATAATAAGAATTTTAAAAGGTTATGTCTAAAATGTAGGAATATTTTTCTAATACCACTTTTTCTTATGTCATACTGTGTAGTTCTCAAAAACAGAGTAAAGAAATAGAAAGCAGGAACTTGGGTTTACATCCAGTGCTTCTGCTGATATTTTTTTCTCATATGTTGAAGTTTTGCTTTGTTATACTTCATGAGAAATTGTCAGTGGTCAAGCACAATGAACTCCATAGGGAAAGGTGCTGAAAGTACCAGTCAAGTGTATATTCATTAATAACTGTTGTGCAATATGTTTATAAGTTTGGATTGCTGCCAATTATTTTACTACAGGATAAATTTGAACAACTAAAAGGTATCCAACAAATACAAATGTACATAAGAGAATTAGAAATGTGAGAGATAAAACTTCTTGATCACAAAATTATTTATTTTTTTGTTTTTGTTTTTGTGGTGCTGGGGAATGAACCCAGGGCCTTGTGCTTGTAAGGCAAGCATTATAACAACTGAGCTATATCCCCAGCCCTCACATAATTATTTGGACAGCTGCCTATCATTAAACCATTTCAAGAACTAAAGTACTGAAAGTTGATATTATTACTTAGGTCTTTTTCCTTCTCTAATATTTATGATACAAGAGATTTCTGATCTATTAAAGTAGAACTAGTATTTTTGATATGCACATTATTCTTGTTCAAAAATAAATTGAAGTTCTCTTCTTAAATTTTCTCCTTTTATAATATAAACTTACCTGTTTTAGAATGTAAATGTATTGAATTAATAATCTCCTAATAATTCCTAATTATTACTAATAACACACCAATTTCCTCTTTAAAGTGTTTTCTTTTAAATTGATTTGGCTTCTGTTATGTAAGGCTACCAAAAAATGAAATCATCACTCATTTTCTCAACCAAGCTGAAAGCAAGATGTGAATAGAATATTGCACTCAAAACAACTCAAGATGCAAAACCTTGGTTATTGATGCATATATACTAATATTCTACTTACATATTTTGCTCTTTACATTAAGATCATATACATGTATTTATGCATATTTATATAAAAATTTTCCAATTATATTCAATCTGGTTACCAAAGAAAAATGCATTCTTCTAATGCCAGAGAGTAAGAAAGTGCTAAAAACAGAAACTGAATAAGCATATGTCAAAGGGACACCAGAGCCATCATATAGTGGAAAATTTGAACAATAAAATAGATAACATAGTATTAGAATATAAGACAAAAATACATGAGTCCATAGTGAAATAAATAAATGATTAAATAAATTAATCAATAAATTAATAAATGATATGAAACAGACATCTCTCCCATACAAAAGAATTCTGAATTTATGTAGTTTCTTCTCAAGGAGATGGAACACAATTTTCTACTTCTTAAATGGGCTGCATAGATTGACTTCCTTCCAAAAATTACAGTATGGAAAGGAGGAAAAAGTGACTGCAGTGGAAAAATTTGAAAAATACCACTGTAGCTAGGTGATCAAGATTAACATCAACAGTGATAAGTCATACTGACAGTATGTACCCTTGAAATGATATGATAAGAAGGTCACTTACTTCTGTGGTATTCCTCCCCTAAACCATAACCCAGTGTAACCATGATAAAAGTATCAACAATCTCAAGTTGAGGAATACTCTAAAAACTACCTGACCACCTCAAAACTTTCAAGGTCATCAAAAACAAGAAAATTTTTAGCAACTGTCACAGTATAGAGGAACCTAAGGAGATCTGTCATAAAAATGTAATGGATATTCTGGAATAAAGAGAGGATCAATTTTAAAAATAGGTGAATATAAATAAAGTAGGCATTTTGATTAATAATAATGTGTCAATATTAGTTTATGAGTTGTGACAAATGTAGCACAATAATATGTAAGCAATAAGGAAAACTTTGTGTGGTATATCCAAGAACTTTGAAATATTTTTGCAACCTTTCTTAAATCAAAAACTATTTCAAAATTAAAAATTACTTTAAAAAATGTATTTATTTGATTCAGGATTTGACCCAGAGCTACAGTCTAGTGAAATTTTCTTAGAAGAAGAACATTAACTATACCATTCATTTCTATTACTATGTGTTTACCTGATTACTCTCAAATTAAGTTGATCTAAAAAAAACATAATCTAACTGAGCAGGAGGATTCGATAAAGTAAAGAGAAACAGCAATGAGGAACTCTAGGCAGCATGAGGAATGAAGAAGGCTTATATCCCACTTTGCTTTTTATTTTGATCCTGCTCCTTTGAAGTACTGGCCACCACCTCTCCTCATTGTAGGTATTTTCAGACCCATTTACTCCCCTTCATTCTGCAAATATTTTAGTATCAAGCTTTGTGCCTTTCTCTGTAAACATAACTACTCCTGCAGTTGACTTTAGTATCTAGGTTATAACTTTCATCAATCCAATATATTAGTTAGGATTAGGTTTGGCTCTATATAATAGAAAAGCCCCATAAAATGATGTAAACAAGACTGAAGTTTATTTTCCTCTCATATAAAAAAGTCCAGAGGTAGACAGGTCTGATATATAACAGCTCCATAGTTCTTTTTTCTGCTATACTATCCTCAGCTACCTCACAGTCCAAGGTGACTGCTGGATTTCAGCCAGTCAATGAACAGTCACACAGAAGGGAGGATAAATGTAAGGACATACCCTTTCTTTTAAGGAGATTTAACAGAAGTTTCATATAGAATTTCCACTAAGATCTCACTGGAAGAATGTAATCACATATCTAGCTACCAGGGAAGCTAAGAAATGTGTGTGTGTGTACACAGAAAGGCAATATGCCAAGGTTATTAAAAAGGAAGAGAGGATGAATATTAAAGTGGGCATTTATTACTCTCTGTCATCTCATTTTTCAGTCCTGTAACCTTATTCCAATGATTTTATGATCCATCTCACCTACCTACACCTATGATCATATCTAAGACAGTGCTAATAAATGCAATATCACTGAAATCTCAATGTCAAACATCCTATTCTCCAAACCATCTCTTACCTACTAAGCTCATCCCCTCTGGTTCTTACTGCCATCAGCCAGTTCTTTGACTCCACTGGGTCCTCCATCAATCTTCTCTTCATTTCTCAGACCAACAGATTTAAAATCCACCACCCAACATTATAATCCCACCCTGCTATGCATTCTCAACTCTTTTGTTGCCCTTCTCCATGCCTGCTTGGATAAATTTTACCTTGGTATATGCTTGCACCCAAAAAACTAAATATGGTAAGACAAAAATACCACTATTGTAAATTGGCTTGTCTTAAATTCATAAACACCAAACATACCTAGACCTTCAGTATGATCTGCCAATAACACTTAGGTTTTCTAGTCAATTCTCTATCCTACTATTCTACATGATTATTTCACACCTCCTACCTGTTCAAACATCAAATACTTGTCTTCTCTCCTCAGTCAGCTAATCACCTTGCTGCTGCTTTTCTTCCTCTAAGAGAACAGAAACAAGACTCAGGATATAGCTCAGTTGGTAGATTGCTTGCCTCACATGCACATAAGCCCTGGGTTCAATCCCCAGTCAGTTGCCAGGGAAAGACAAAGGAAATGGAGGTGAGGGGAAAATTAAGGATAACCAAAAGGAGGTATGTCGCGCTCCCCGCCCGCAGAGAGACACGACACCTGGTTCTTTTCAGCCTTTTTATTGCGCGCACCCCCTTCCTCTCAGTTCTTTCTTTGTTCTCTTCCTTTGAGGAACTTACACTCCAATATAAACATTACTGTAACCAATCAGCATTTGAGCACGAGGGGAGAGCATGAACAGATACAGGCAGTAAATGCAGACATGCAGTGATCAGGCACTGTCCACGAGGGAACTCAACCAATCCCTGGAACTTCCTCAAAATGATGTCAGTTGTTTGTGCAAAAGCCAACCATACTGGCAGCCTGCCAAGCGCCATCTTAGCCTTACCACACCTAGGGCCAGGGGTCCCGGGCACCCCGACAGTTCCCCCTTTTTTATTATAAAATTAAGGCTTGGGACCGTGTCTGTCTTAGGCGGAGTGGTCAACCACCGTCCTTACCCGTCATTGGATAACTGCAGAGCATGCTACAGCTCCTGTCTTAGGTTGGTACGGTGTCACCTCCTTCCTTACCCGTCTCTGACCACCGGTCCAGCATCGTGAGCCATACTTGTGGGGAACTGCCGGCCTCTAGGGCAGTCATGGCCTGATGAAAAATAATCTGGTCCATTTGTTGGGTGGCTCGTAGTTGTACAACCAGGCGGGTGAGGAAAAAGATACCAAAGAGGAGTAAAAACCCCAAAGTGCCAAGGTTTGCCCACTGTTTACAAAATTGAAAGCAGAAGAAAAACATTTAGCCAGCTCAGACATAGAAGCAATTTGTACCCTAGTAGAATTAACTTTGACAATTTTAGCCCTAAGTCGTGAGGTAAGATTATCAAATTGAGACGACCAAGTAGAAGTAAGATAGGCTGACAATTTTTTAGATAACCCAGCTGCGGTGCTGGAATTATCATATACAATGGGGGTAGCGCAAACAGCTCTTAAAGAGTAAACACATCCCAGTCCCAAAAGTTCTTGTAATATGTCCACTTGTTCTTGTAATAGGTCCACTCTCTGATTCACCAGGAGAATGCCTGTTCTTAAATGTTGGTTTAGAGTTTTTAGAGTTCGTAAAGTTGTGGCAGTGTTTTCAGCTAAGCAGTTCACTGTGGTTGCTGTCTGTACAGTAGTTGTTAATGTAGCAGCTGCAGTCTTGACAGTAGCACTGGTAACTCTGTATCTGTAACAGAGACTGGGACTGGTGGGAAGGTAGGAACACACATTAAGTCTGCCAGCAGGAACCTAGAAGCATTTTAACATTGAGAGATAGCACAAATCTGAAGTACAATTGAGAGAAGCAGTTGTTTTGTTACATAGTTGAACTGTTCCTCCTAAGAGACTAAAAAGAGGTTGTAAGTTAGTTTATTCCGTGGAAACACACAAACTGAGCCGCAGCTCCAGTAAAGCACCGGGTTACCCTTATTACAGAGTTAAAAAACCTCAAACAAAGAGACAAAGAGAAAGTTTATCTTTAGGGGACCTGAAGGTCTCCTTTATTCCCCCTATTTGTTTATAAAGAGTATTTTTGAGGGTGAGATGTGTATGTTCAACAATACCTTGTTTTTGTGGGTTATAAGGTACATCTGTGGTTAGAGTTATTTTAATTTTAGTGAGGAATTGGTTCTTACCAATTTTAGATTTTAAAGAAAAATTTAGACTTTATAACGTAGTACAATTTTTAACAGTTGCTTAACCATAATTGTATAAACCCCTATTTTTAAGACAATTGTTTTAAAGAATAAAACTTAAGAGACACAAAGTTAAGAATGAATTAGTGTTTTTAAGAAAACTTTGTTATTTTACCATGTCATTTTACCATATAGATTAAACTTTGGCTTATATCAGAACATTAGTATTTCATCTTAGGCAAAACCTTAAATAGCTTTAGCTGTTTTACATACATACAACCAACTTAGTTACACATAGACTTGTTGAAACTTGCCCTTTATTACACACAGACTTTTTTATCCAGAAACATTTTTTTTATTAAATATATTTTTAAACCCAGAACCTTTTATTTTTTCTTTTCTATTTGTTGACCCCTTTTTGTTTACATTCTGATACAACTCTTATGAAATTTTTGAATTTAGATAAATTACTCTATTTTAAAAGATTAAATATTTTGTTATTTATAGTACTCTTAATTGAAACACAGTTGAAACTTTTGGGACCCTTTATATATAGAATTTCACTTGTTAGGACATAACTTTTAGTAACCTTGTTTTTAGTTTAGTGAGGACACAAAGTAATTGTAAACCCTTTTTATTTACCAACCTATGAAAACACCAATAATGTTTAAGTATGTTACCCCATGTAATTTAAGGAGTTAAAAGTACTTGATGTTATTTAACAATTAGCATTTTAACTTTGTAAATTAACCAGACGTCTCTACAAACACATTTGAGTAATCCCATACATGTTAACTCCAATTTATTTATTTTATAAAAACCAAGATATCAGACAAGTGTCCTGAACAGGATCTGTTGCCTCTTTCCTGCTGAAGAAAAGTCCTAGAAGCAATTGATATTAGACATTTTATTAACATCAATATTTTATTTGCTTGACCACCTAGAGACTTGTGAGTTATTTTTAAAGACATTTTACTTTCATTAGTTTACCCAATTTAAATTGAACCCTTTTAAATCACGTGAATAAAAGTATTTGGATCCATTTTTAAATTTTAAATTTAGGAGAGCTCAGTTTTGATGCAGAGAAGACATGACACCAGACAGTACGACATACAAATAACACAAAATCAAAGGCCTTGTAACTTTATAGGTAAATGTTCATTGCAATGAAACAGATGTTCAAAAACTTCAGTTGAATAAAAAATAGAACTGATCAAAAAGAAAAAAAAATCATTAACCTAGGTATGTAGGATCAAAATTATGAGCTCAAAAATACAGCATTAAAGAAAAACAAAACAAACGAAGAATCCTAGAAAATAAGTTGTAGAAGTTTAAAACGGACACCTTTTTTTTTCTTTTCTTCAGGTTACTCCCCCCTTCCCGCTGAGACTGCTGTAGTTTACATTCCAATGCAGGCCTTGACAAGGCCAGGCAGGGGGGAGGGAGGATCACCCAGGACTTTTTAACCCTTTTTTTCCTGGTTGAGAAATCAGGTTAGGTTTGAATGTAGAAAATCATGAAACAATTATCTCCCAATACTTGTGGGGACTATGGCTACTATATTATGTTCCCACTGTGGAATATTTAATAGCCCCTCATTTAAAAACCACGGAGAGACCTTCTGTATGGTATCAAGGAACGTTCAAGCTGTTTTTGCTTTTAGTGGCGTTCCATGACTTTTTTGCAACTCCCTAAGAGGCTGTTGCATTCTAGTCTTAGACAGTTCTGTTCCTATGATTAAATCTTACAGCACTAAGAGCTCCAAGCACACAAACAAGCCACACAATTGATGTAACAAAGACACTTACTACACAGAAAATCTACCACCACTTCATACACACAGACAACAAAAAACCCCTTGGCTAGTCACTGTTCCGTGAACCTTCATAACTAGTCGCTGTTCCGTGAACTTTTATAGCTAGTCGCTGCACCGCGAACCTTTATAACTAGTCACTGCTCCGCGAACCTTTATAACTAGTCGCTGTTCCGCGAACTTTTAAGGCCTTTTTACTGTTTAATTTACTTTATTAAATACTTACCTTATACTTACTCTAGAGTTATTTTTAGGGCTCCCGGGATTCGGCACCATCTGTCGCGCTCCCCGCCCGCAGAGAGACACGACACCTGGTTCTTTTCAGCCTTTTTATTGCGCGCACCCCCTTCCTCTCAGTTCTTTCTTTGTTCTCTTCCTTTGAGGAACTTACACTCCAATATAAACATTACTGTAACCAATCAGCATTTGAGCACGAGGGGAGAGCATGAACAGATACAGGCAGTAAATGCAGACATGCAGTGATTATGCACTGTCCACGAGGGAACTCAACCAATCCCTGGAATTTCCTCAAAATGATGTCAGTTGTTTGTGCAAAAGTCAACCATACTGGCAGCCTGCCAAGCGCCATCTTAGCCTTACCACACCTAGGGCCAGGGGTCCCGGGCACCCCGACAGAGGTACTCAGGCAATCAAGAATTTGGAGGGGTGAGCAAGCAGTTGTGGTAAAATTGCACCTCCTCCCTTAAACTGTTTTTGATCAACAGCAAGATTAGTTCATAAAGAAACAGAACAAAGAATGGAGGTGCAGTGTATATTAAGTAGATTTTTCAACTTCATAATACAAGAACGGACTTTACAACAAACAGTGCCATTCACTCAGAAACCATGGCCTGTGTGACTTGGAGTTCCCCCAGCTTTGACTGCCTTCCCCATCCCTACATCTAAGTGGCATATCTTGTTAGAAATGTAGTGAGCAGTATTCCTGTACTCTTCACTCAGCAAATGTTTACTGAAATCTTGCTCTCTACACAGTGTGTGCAAAATATGAAAAGGGATCAAGTGTGGATCTATGCTGTTAACAGCTGTCAAAGAAGTAATTCTCACACTTCATAATGCACTTGTTAAAATGCAGATTCTACAAAAACTCTACATCAAGAACACAAATAATCCAACCAACAAATGGGCAAAGGAAATGAACATACACTTCACAGAAGATCTACCAGCATTCAACAGATATATGAAAAAATGTTCAACATCTCTAGTAATAAGAAAAATGCAAACAAAAATACCCTAAGATTCCATCTCACCCCAATTAGAATGGCAATTATCAAAAATACAAGCAACAATAGGTGTTGGCGAGAATGTGGGGAAAAAGGTACACTTATACATTGCTGGTGGGGCTGCAAATTAGTGCAGTCACTCTGGAAAGCATTTGACCCAGCTATCCCACTCCTTGGTCTATACCGGAAGGGCTTAAAATCAGTATAATACAGAGACACAGCCACGTCAATGTTCATACCTACTCAATTCACAATGGCCAGATTGTGGAACGAACCTAGATGCCCCTCAATTGATGAATGGATAAAGAAAATGTGGTATATATATACAATGGAATATTTCTCAGCCATAAAGTATAATAAAATTATGGCATTTGTAAGCAAATGGATGAAGTTGGAGAATATCATGCTAAGTGAGATGAGCCAATCTCAAAAAACCAAAGGATGAATGATCTTGCTAATAAGCGGATGATGATACATAATGGGGTGGGAGGGGGACAAGAATGGAGAAAGGAGGGACTGTATAGAGGGGAAAGAGGGGAAAGAGGGGTTGGAGTGGTGGGGGAAGGGAAAAAATAACAGAATGAGTCAAAAACTATTACCCTATGTAAATGAATGATTACACAAATGGTATGCCTCTACTTCATGTACAGAGAAACAAGATGTATCCCATTTGTTTACAATAAAAAAAAAAGCAGATTCTGGTTCTGTACATGAGGATGGGACCTCGGATCCTGCTTAGATTGTAACAGCTCCCAGGTGATACATGAATGCTGCTGGTCTGTATATAAAACACATATTGAGTAATAAATGTTGCTCATAGGGAATGATAAGTCCCATTATCATAAAATCTTGGACTCCTCCCAATCCTGGAATCATCTGTGACATTTTTATACATTTTCTAATGTTATTTTTTTTTATTGCTCTTTCTGTTGGAGTTTATTTTTTCTGGAGTTAATCATTGCAAAAATGCTATTTCATAGCTTATAAGAGCATTCTCCTTCTTCTAACAATTCACTAATTTGTTAGGGTCTATCTACTATTAGACAATCCACCTCAAATTATTCCCCAGGACCCCAATTCGGACTGACTAGTCCTTCCTGTGGCTCTGCACAGAATCAGCCTCAAACCTTGACCTCTAATTCCCTCTGCCTGGAGATGAAGTCCATGGTATTATTCCTCTCCTGGTCACGGCTCAGAGAGACGTGGCTCACAAAATGTTTCCACATACCTGAGGCCACGTGAGGCGGCCATAGAGAAAGCTGCATCGGTCCTGTGGCACCGAACCCTGGCGTTCTCCTAGCTATCCACTCACCAGGCAGCGCGGGGCCCACAGCTCTGGTACTTTGGGCATGGCGTTCCCATGGGGCGGTCCCTGTCCAGCACTCCCCCCAGGTGCTGGAGGCTCTGCGCGCCCACCATGAAGGTGGCGGCAGCTAAAGAGGCCAGCAGGCCGGGGAGCCGTGGCAGCGAGTAGCAGGAGCATGCAGGAGTGGCTTTCTGCCATGGGTCTTATAGCCAGTTTAGGAGGAAACCCAGATCCCTGGCCAGGGGTGCGGCTTCAATTTCAATAATTTTATTGGTGGCCTTACCTGCTCAATGGCCAACTTGCCCATGTTCCCGGGAAAAGGGAGCACATCGCTGGAGGTGATCAGATGCGGGAGTGGGCTCGGTACTGTGGGGGAGTCCGGAGGGTGGGTTTCCAGAGTGCGGGCCGCGGGAGACCCGCGGGGGGGGCTTGTGGGAGTCCCTGTAGACAGGGAGGTTGGGGACCACTGGTCACGGATTCCTGTGGTGGGGATTCCCTTCCCGGGTCCTTAGGCACAGAGGAGGGGCCGGTGTGCCCCTGACGCGGCCGCTTGGGTGTTTGTTCCTCACCGTCGTAGGTCTCCGCACCAAGTGGCCCCGGAAGAGAGCTGCAGCCATGGAAAACACCACCAGCGAATGGGTGTCTGGGGAGCATCATGGCACCAAGGCTGCACGCATGAAGGGCGATGTAGCCATGCCCTGGGAAAGGAGCACAAGATCATGGTGGGGAGCATCACCGACACAGGTGTCTTCAGCCTGCCAGATTCCAAGGTACTCGTCTCCACGCCCCCTACCATGGTGGTGCAGCTGCTGCTTGGCTTCTGGACTCCTCCTCCTTTCCTTGGCTCCTTGTAGATCAATAAAGGACATCATTTAGTTGACTGTTCAATTTTTGTCCTATATTTTGTAGTTGTGATGACTGTACTTTCAGGCAAGCTGTGCTTTCAGGTCAACTTCTCAAGTGGGAGAGCCAGTGATTCCCAGATAGCTCCACTCCACAGTAGTCCTTCAAAATTTTTCCTTAGCCTAAAAGCAACAATTTTTTGCTTCCCTGAAAACCTTGCTTTCAATTGAAGGAGTTACAGGAAGTGGTCAATTGTGTTTCCCACCTAAGAGAAAAGGCAGATGGAACTGGAAGATGACAGCAATGTGATTAGCATCCTAATGTTTCTAATAACTTAGAAGTGTTAGCATAAATACATTTAATTCTTTCTGGTAGGCTGTTCAGGGGTGAAATAGAAAAATGGAGGGATTGAGGCAATTGGGGGATATGTTTGAGGCTTTATAGAGAAATTAGTTTTATTTGCCACAGCAGTAGTACATGGAATTTGGATGCTATGGTTTATTTTGCATACCAATTGAAAACATCATAGAGGAAGAAATAAGAGTGGTTGAAAGGGTCATTTCATGGGGTTTTTTCTACATTCCTTTCTTTCCTCTCTCACTTCGGAACGTCTTCCTCATCATGTGGTCTGTCTATCCAGCTATCTATATTTACTTCTTTAAAGCTTTCCCAAGGTAATCAACCTCACTGTACTTTTACCCCCTTTCCTACATCAATGACTCAGGATTTAAGTACATTGTATTTGTCAAACCATGACTGAAGTCATTGGTGTCCTGAATTAAAGTCAAATTGTTCTGTGTGAATTGGGGCCTATTCTGAATCATTCTTTCCCTCACTCCAATCTTGCCCTTTGAAAAACAAGAAAATGGCTCATATAATTCTTATGGTCCCACCCAAATCTAAGTGTTTTTGACCGACCCTTTTCTTCCCTCTGTATTTTACTAAAGCCTCTTCAAACTATAATGTTAATTGTTATTTTGCCTCTTTAATCAGTGCTTCTGCTGTTTTACTTAAAGTAATCAACGTTTTTTCTAGTCAGTTGCATTCAATCCTACCACAGAAATGTCATGTCATAAGTGGAAGGTCTTTGCTCCAAATGTTGGAGCATTAGTAGTTTGTGGCTTTCAGGTTCTAAATGAAAAATTGTAAGTTGTAAAATAATTGATAGAAACAATGGCAGTGGGGCCTCCATTGTATGCCAGCCTTTTTCAGCAGACTAATTCAGTGGTTCTCAATCTTATTTATGTAAAGGAATCACCTGAGATTTGTTTAAATACTTTAGGGAAAATTTGAATCATTCACAAAGTAGGGAGAACAGTATAATGAACTCTGTGTACCTCTCACCAAGTGTAGAGATAGATGGAAGCATGAATGAATGTATATCTTCCATACGCTAATCTACTATTACTCCACCAATATTTTTCCACCAATTTTTTGAAGCAAATTCCAGATGTCATAAAAAATTATGATGTACCTCAAAAGAAGAGTTTTTTTCTCTATTTTAACATAATCACAGTCTTATCAGGGATGATTTTAAAAATAGATTCCCAGATCCTATGTCTGAATCAGAATCTTAGGTTATTCTTAGGCATATGCAAAAATTCCTGTCTATTGCAGCCTGTCGAACAGAATGCATTGGTTTTAGAATATGGATACTAGGTTTTCTCTTATGCTAATTCCTTGTAATATTGTAAAAGTCTCTTCAGTTTTTTTTTTCAGATTTTTTCTTTCTTTTAGTTAATTAAGTAATTAATCTGTGCTTCTGGGGCCGGAACCCAAAGTCTCATGCATTCTAGGCAAGTGCTCTATCACCAAGCTACATCCACAGACCTTGAATTTTATTTTAGATCATGTGCCTGGTTTCTCAGACTGTAGTTTTGAGGAATAGTGAGAAACTGTATGGAAAGTAGGCTTTTCCATTTCCCACCACCACCACCACACACAAAAGAATCCTAAGTAAATTAGCTGGTCTTTTTTTTTTTTTAATGCATTTTATTTTGTTTGGTAATATCTTTACTTAACAGTGTAAAGTCCTTTTTACCTGTTACCAGTTTAATGCAGAGCTTAGCAAATATTTTCTGAAAGGGACCACATGGTAAATATTTTAGACTATGTAGATAATAGTTTTTCACAACTGCTTCCACAGTGGCATGAAAACAGCTGTAGATAATAGGCATAAAAATGAGCGTAGCTATTTTTCAGTAAAAACTTTGTAAAAGCACCTGGATTACTGGCTGCAGTTTGCCAACTATTGGTCTAAAAGGATGGTAATAAAAAAAAAAAAAAACTAAGGACTTAATATTTTTCAGAATCCTGCAAACTTTATTTGATTATATATTTTGATTATAAAATTGTTTTTGTTAAAGGAAAATGTTTTTATTGTCTTTCACTGTTTGAGGTGCCAAAATTTTCATTTCCTATACCTCAAATAGAATAAATCTGTCATAGGTGAGCAAGTATGATTTCATAACCACTTTTTGGTTCTGGTACTGTCTCTCACTAGCTAGGCCAAGTCCTCTACCACTAAGCTACATTCCCACCATTTCTCCATTTTATAAAATCAATGGTTCTTTTTCTATTTTAATTAATTAACTGATTAATCTGTGGTTTGGGGGCTTGAACCCAAAGCCTTGCATAGGCTAGGCAAGTGCTCTGGCACTGAGCTACTTCCGCAGACCTTTAATATTAAAATTTTAATGTCTCTTCTTTGTGTAACTTATTGGCTAAAATAGAGTTTATAATTTTTTATGAAGTTTGGTATCTGTAACTTTCTTTACAGTTCATGATTGAGATCTGTTTATAGTTGCTTTTGAAAAATATATACCTGACTTAATTTTTATAAATGTAGCCATCTTTTTTTTTTCATTTTTTTTCTCTCTCTTAAGAGATACTCAGAAGCATGTTATAATTTCCTGCCTATGAATTAAACTGGCAGAAGGGAGTAGGTTTTTCTTTTTCTTTTCTTTTTTTTAAGGGCAAGCTTGAGGCTCTGAAAAGGTAAGTAATATATGCAAACTCAAAATTTAGACTATGATATATGCAGCACCTGAGCATAAGCCATTTGACCATTTTTGGTTCAAGATGAGTTCTTTTTCTATGGTTTGTAAAAATCTTATTTATTCTAATTATAAAGCTTATTTCCTTAGCTGAAGCCTAGCACCTCTCTCTACTCTAAGAAGGAGAATGATCTTTTTAAGAATTCTTGGGTCACAATTTATTCTATGGATAATCTACTCCTTCTTACAGCTCCCTGGGGACCAAGAGTTTGTATCATGGCAGCAGGATTTGGATGACTCAAAAAAGCCCACCCAGGAGACCCAGCCTACTGTTATCCACTGGTCTGAGAGGGGGCAAGGAGGTCTTCATTTCTGGGTCTTTACTAACTGGAGCACCAAGATTCTACTGATTAAGAGGTGAAGATAAGTGTCTTGGTTGAGGCTGAGAGGTCCAGGAATAGTGCCTGATCTGTTATCCTTTCTAATAGAAGTGATCAGGTTAGACTTTCCATCTCCACCCTCAAGATGCTTTCCTTGGAATATGCTCTATTCTGTGACCACTTAGTATCTATGGCATTATTTTTTAACCTCATTGTGAGTCAGATGCATTACCACTTAGAGTATTATTACCTCAAGAGAATTTATAATAGCTTTGTGGGTGTATTCTTTAGAAGGTTGTTACACAGGTCTTTTCTATGCTTGGAGGAAGGCTGTAACTGATAGAATCTGTTGCTGTGACTTCTACACTAAAGAAAAATGCACCATAAAATTCGAGTAGTGTTATGTGTTACTTGCAGAGCAATGATAAATTAACTGATTATTAGAATGGTCCAGATAACCAGATAGGTCATTTTCCAGTAATGGCTCACCAAAATATGGAAAGTACCTTAAGGACTCCTATATCCCAAATCTGTTAAGGTGCTTATACTTATGAGGGATCTGTTCTGCTAGAGCAAAATAATTTTACCAAGATGAACCATTTTGGGATATCACTGACTATTTTTTTCTAGGCATTGGTTTAAGAAACAAAGTTGTTGGAAGAGTTGGAAACATATATCCAAGATGATATAGATAAAGATATTGGATATATACATTATTTTTTACACAAGGGACACAGTGGTTTAAGGGATATGGGAAGTCATTGGGATAATACTATAATTATCAATTTTTTATATTCTGTCTTCTTAAAGGAACTTGACTGACCTTCTGTTTTCTTTTATAGACATAATGACTTCATTGCCATCTTGGATCTTCCTGCTGGTAGAGAACCAATACAAGTTTTTTGAGGTTGGACAGTGGGTTCATGATCCATCAGAGGTAAGGCTTTGATCTCCAAAGGTCACCATGACTTAGCAGCCTCATTTTATCTATCATTGCTCTCTGAATTGATGGTAGCAGTTCTCTTACACTAAAGGATTCCTCTCAATAAAAGATGGAGATGCTGAGTGTGATCATTTGTAACCTTTAATAGATGCAGAGAGGAGGATGGATGGAAGAAAGGGATTTGAAAAGGGAACTCAAAATTTTTTTCTGTTTAATGTTTCAGTCTATGGTTACCAGTCAGGTTGGCACAATTACCAATTTGACCCATGTCAAGAAATCTGATTTTGAGGTGTTTGGTGCTTTAAATCTAGGTTCATGGAAAACTGTGAGACATCTTTTTGAAGTAATTTTATAATATTTGCTCTCTTTTGCCTTGTTTTTCTTGTAATGCAGAAGTGGTTTTTAAATTTCCTCTTGAAAGTAATCTTTTAATTTTGTTTTTTATTTCTATTTCTTCTCAGGAATCTTCTGAATAATTTATATATGTGCAAACATTTCATATATAAACATTTAGATCCTATTTTTTATACCAAAAAAGTCTGTCTAGTGTTCTTTAACTTTTTAACCAAGTATCTACAGTAAGACATTTATTTTGGATTGCAGCCCAATATACACATGCACAGATATACAGAAGTGTAATATGTGGTATAATGTTTGCCTTTATTCCCTGGATGTATTCTTTTCTGTTTTTTAAAAATATTATTTATTTATTTATTTATTTATTTATTTATTATTCAGGTACTGAAATCGAACTCAGAGACCCTCTACCAACTGTGCCATAACCACAACCCCTTTTATTTTGAAACAGGGTCTCACTAAATTGCTATGACTGGCCTTGAACTTGAGATCCTCCTGCCTCAGCCTTTTGGGTCACTGGGACTACAGGCATGTGCCACAACACATGGCTGCTATTGTACTTTTAAAGCCCAATAGTGGGTTATAGTCTATTGTTTGAAAAGTCTTTCTAGTAATATTTCAAGTTTTCCATTGACCTCTGGTATTATCACCCAGCAGAGACTAGATGTGCCTTTTTTGTCTTACTAAGCTGCCTCAGCTTAATCTGCCAGTTTGATAAATCGGTTAGCAGTTCTGTAGTTTTATGAGACCCTACAAGTATTTTAGTCATTGGGGAAAAGTAGCTTAAAAACATCAACCACACACACAATATCAGGCAATTCTTTTGCATATAATCAAAATTTTGTAAATTTTTTATTTAAAAAATCCCCTGGTATTGGAAAAGATCTCTATATACTTTTTTTTTTTTCTTGCAGTGCTCAGGATTGAACCCAGGGCCTTGTGCTTGCAAGGCCACTCTATCAGCTGAGCTATAACCCCAGCTCCTTTTGTTTCCTATAATATTATTTTTTCCAAGACCTTCATCTCTACTTAATTTACTATGTCAGTAATGCAAATATTCTCCAAACCACATTTATAATTACTGTTTTGCTACTTTGCAGTAATAGCTATGCCTCTCTAAGGAACTGTGCACTGTATTTACACTGAGTATTCTTCTCACTTTGAATTCAAAACCCGCCTCTTCCACTAATTAGTTTTACCATTGTGGACAAGGCCCTCAATTATTTTGGTTCTGTATCCATAACAGTAAAATCAGGGGTTGGACTCAGTGTTTCTCAGCAATCACAAGTCCTGAAGTGGAACATATTAATAATCACAGGTCATAAGGGTGACATGTTGTTTCTAAAACTGCATAGTATAATAATTATTTAGGAAATTTTGGATAATATTGTTTTCATTATATAAGCTCTCAAAGTGAAGCTAGACATACTTTTTGGCTGCTGGGCACAGATTTAAAAGTGTTTAAAGATACCCAAATTAAATTATGAGGCCACTGGTAACTACATTTTTGCATTATATGATTCTGGAAAAGCAACAAATGAATAATAATCAATCATAAATATACAGAGAGAAGACTAGCATACTTTTGATATTTCTCTCTCACTTCCCTCTTTTACCTAATTTCCCAATCCATTCAGGTAAGCCTTAGAGTACATTTTTATTAGGTTTTAATTTGCACAAATTTAGTGTAGCCAGTTACTTAACCAATTTGTATTTTTTTTTTGTATGATGATGATGATGTAAAGGAAAAAAAAATATTCTGTGTACTTCCCAGCAGTGTTTTGTGTATTACATGACATAATAGCTAGATGTGCTTTGGAGAGTTTTTAAAATATTGTATAATATCACTATATTTATTAATTTTGTTTTTGCTTCATATGTTTAACTGAAACCAGTTCTTTAAATGAACTATTATAATCTTCCACTGGAGACTATAAAACATTTTTTTAAATCTTTAAACAAAATCAGTTTTCTTTATTGTTAAATTTTTCCTTCTATGATGCATTATTTTTTCCATTTTTGAAGTATAATTTATGAACCATCAAATTTATCCTGTAAATTGTACAGTTTCATAAGTTTTAGTATATTCAGAGTTGTGTTACATTACCACTAGTTCCAGAGCATTTTTATCATCCCCAGAAGAAACCCTGCACCCATTTGCAGTCACTTTCCATTTCTTCCTCTCTCATACTCCTATCAACACAAGTCTACTTTCTGTCTTTATGAATTTGTCTATTCATGGTATTTTTTGTGAGACTCTTTCACTTAGCTTAATATTTCAGAATTCATCCAAATTGAAACATGTATCTAATTATAACACAATAATATTTTATGGTATGTACATATCATTTTGTTTATTTGTTATTGATAGACATTTGTATTGTTTCTGTTTTTTGGTACCATAAACATTAACATACAAGTTTTCATGTGGACACATATATATTGAATATATACCTGGGAATGTAATTGTTGAGTCACATGGTAACTTTCTGTTTAACTCTTTGAAGAAATACCAAACTGTTTTCCCATGTGGCTATGCTATTGTATATTCCCACTGGTAATGGGAACACTGTAGTTTGAAAGTTCCATCTTCTCCATCTTTGCCAGTATTCATTAGTTTGTCATTGTAATTATAGCCATCCTAGTGAGTATGAAATGGCATCTTACTGTGGTTTTGATTTGCATTTCCCTAATGGCTATTACATAGCTCTTGTTCTTATTGCTGCAGTCATTGTAGTATCAGAAATCTTAGAATCCGTAACTTTGTTAAGTGTTGCTTGGGTGGAGGAAAAATGAAGTCTAATTGGTTCACATTGTTTGAAAGTTTGCAAGGCCTCTTCACATCCATTATCTTTTTAGTTTCCTCAATAACATTGGAAATAGGGCAAAGATTCTTTTTATTTTTATGGATGAGGAAACTGACTGTGGTAAAGTCATTTTCCAAGGTTGTAAAGCTGATAAATAGGGTAGCTGTTTCCTTACCTCAAGATGATGGCCCCTCTCCTCTTCATGGAGTCTTGTTGCCATGTTAGGAAAATTTTTCCTTGCACTTCTTAACACTTGTAGACAAAATGGGTTAAAAGTTATGATCCAGGATTTATATATTTAACATTAGTGGCCATGTATTTTTCTATGCTTTGTCCTAATTTTTATACTTTTGCTCATATTTGTGGAAATATCTTTTAGATCTTTCCAGCTCAACTCCTGGGCCTTATGGTCAAGAAATGTATGTATTTTGATCTGAAGAGAGATTCAAATCCCCACCCACCCTTCTTCCTCACCTACTCCAATTTGTTCTTAACAAGGACACTAATATTTCTGTAAGTATCCTGAGAATATTGCTGGGGGATCTGGGGAACTGTAGGATCAGTTTGGCCAAAATTTAGTAATCCTAGAGGTTGGGATTACTATAAAGGTATATTGTGATTATAAATCATATACATAAAAATAGCACTATAGACTACTTTTATCAAGCCTGGTTTGTTAGCTTATTCAGGAACTAAAATCAAAGCTTATACTTGTCTCTGTTCCTAAAAAAATCAGGACCACAGTGTATTCTAGAACTAATTTCTGAGATTTCTATTGCAACATGAGGTAAGGGATACCTATCATTTGGGGATATGCAAAAGAGTTACCAGTTTTGTTTGCATATAATTGACTTCTGTATTTATTCTCATTGACTTTCACTAAGATTACTTTTGCCACAATGCAAATCTTCTATAGTTGTTGTAGGTAAGATTTTTGTTTTAGCTGTGTTAAGATTAGCAGATCTTGATACTTAGGGTTTCTGCCATGAACTGAGAATTTTCCATATTTTCTGTAATAAGAATGTACTATTGATAAATACTGGAGCAGATAAACTTTTGAAAGGAAATAAAGATAAGGTGTTCTTAACAGTCCCAGAAAGCTCTGAGAAAGAGTAAGCTGATGCTTTGTCCATTCAACCAATGTATTCTTTTAAAATTTTTTTGTGTCTCTTAGTGTGATCCAGCCTTACTTCCTGAGCCCACCCATGTTATGCTGAACCATCTCTATGCATTATCTATTAAGGCAAGTGGTGTCCTTGTTTCCTCACATCTCAGCTATATGAAAGGTTAGGGGTAAAATGTTGTGCAGTGGTTACTTGCTCAGCTACTTCATTTTACCTGAAGGTGACAGTAATGGTTAAGAAGAACTTACTTTTTAGTCAGTGGGTCATTTGTTTATAATTTCATTCACTGTGTCTGTGTTCTAGATAACTGACTTGTCCAGTGATTGAACAGTCTATTGTATTACCCAGTTTCTTTTTGAGTGGTTAGAACTTTTATACCACCTACTTATTTGAGTTCATAGTAGTAAGACATCATTTGCCGAAAGTCAGGTTTAGCTTCTGGTTCAAAAAATCTTGAATGTGATAGTAAGACTTCTTTCTCCCATTTTAATTGTGGAATTCAGCTACTTCTAGGTGCCACTATCATATATACCCAAATGCTTACTTGTATCCTGTACAGTAGGAAAAGGAGAAATGTGACCAGATTTGCCCTGTCCCCTCTAGCTCTAGAGTCCTCCTTGTTTTCTCTGCTATTTTAGATTCTGGGATGAAAATTTCTGTTCTGTTCTATCTTGTCATGTCTGGGTTCAGGCTGTTAGAATAAAGTTATATAACTCTGTGACTGTCAAACTAAGCTGATCATGATCAGGATGACCTGGGAAAGTTTGTGAGCATACAGATTCAGTGACTCCATCTCTAAAGATTTCAAATAAGAGCATCAAGATCCAGTCACATCCATAACCTTTTTTCTGTTATTTTTATTTCAAAACAGGGCCTCACTAAGTTTCTGAGGATGTCTTTGAACATGTGATCCTCCTGCCTCAGTCTCCCAAGTCATTGAGATTATAACCATGCATCACTATGCATGGCACACTGCTTTTATTTCTTAGATGTGTGTAGCTAGATTAGGGAAATCACTGGTAGAACGACTGTAATAGATTACATGGTAATATAGGTAATTTAAAAATGTATTTTTGAATTTCACTTTTATAATTACCTTGTGAGCTATTATTTTTAACCCCAGTTTTATAGATAAAGTAAGGCTCAGAGAAGGTCAAATTGCTAGTAATTAACAGAAAGGACTGAGATTCATTCTCCTTATCCTAATTCCATGTTATATCCTCTGCATCATAATACCATGTTTACCAAATAGGTCTTTCTTTGACCTGCTTCTCATTTCTACATAATTTTTGCTGGAATTGTGTGTGCTGGTGTGTTTTATTATGGTTCAGATCTAGGGCATGTGCATGCTAGGCAAGTACTCTACCCCTGAGCTCCACCTCAGCATTTTTATTTAATTTCAAGACAGGACCTTGCTAAGTTTCCCAGGCTTGATCTTGAACTTGCCTTAGCCTCCTGAGTAACCAGTATTACAGGCATACACCCTATGACCAATTGAATTTGAATTTTTACCCACCTTCTGTCATATTTAGGCTATGTGTCAGCATACTCTGGTCAAAGTGTTAACCTGAGATGCATTTATTATGGATAATACAGTATGGGGTGTAAGGTAGGAAAATATATTGGTTTCTAAATTAGATTGACTTGGGTTTTTTACTACTGAAAAAAAAATGACACCATGATTCCATCGAGGCCAAACTTGAATTGGCTTGTGCTTTCTAAAGCATCTTTTTCTGGTCTACTTGACTTGTGAACTTTTACTTTATCCCTTCTATACCTACCCCACCTCTCTGACAGTGACAAGGACCAGTGACAGAGGTGGCTTGGGGATATCCTGAATCTCTCTTCTCCTTTCCCTCTGTCCTCTGTGGTAACCATCCAGCCACACATATGCAATTCTGGAGTGCCACTTGCCTTTGCCTAATATCCTGTGCCTCCAGGGCACTTAAATTGACTGAAGATGAACTGCTTCATGTTTTATGTTCTGTTAGCACTTTTCAAGCACTCATTCATATTCTGAAAGAAGTTCCTGTTTTGAGTTTTCCTTTTGTCAGAAATCAGAAGGCCTAAGGTAATATGCTATGTATTTTAAGACCCCAAGTAGTTTTTCACATACTTCTCTACTACTTGGGATCTATTTTCCCTTCATTACTGCTTCCAAAGTTCTTAATAGTGACAGTTTGTGAGAAGATCAAGTAAAGATATTGGGTATCTAAAGGAGTGAATATTACTGTAGTCCTGTGTACCTGGATCTTAAGGGGGAAATTCTGACTTCCATTCCCATTGATAACTCAGAACTGTAACACTACAGCTCTTCTTCTTTTCAGGAATTTCTGTTATCAATTACAAAATTGAAGTTCTGGGTCACAATTATAAGTTGGGAGTTAGAACTGAATAGTCGCATGGGTGTTGTCCTTAACAGGGCCTTAGAAAATAAGAGGAAGGGAATTTGGACTGGCTAAGGACACTTTAAATACACAAATGTTTGGAAATATTTGTGATAACCTGAATGTGGTTTCTCTTCCTCAGTTAGTAGAGTTGCATTCTGTAGATTGTCTGGGAGAGTGATTTACATTTAGAGTATCTATAGATGAAATAAAATAAATTGACAATCCAGAGATCCACCAGATCAAGAGCTAGTCTGAGCTCAGAAGATTCTGAGAGTAGCATCTTATTTTCAGATGCAGCAGAGAACTGTGGTAGCAACTACAACCAGATGAACTAAAAGTTCAGGAAAAAAGGTAGAACTGTTCAAGGTGAACTGAGATCAATAGTCATTTTATCTTCTGGGGCCATTTGCTGATTATGTATCTGGACTGTGAATGACCTTTGCCTAGTCAGAGGATATCTATTAAGGTAATAAAGCTCCTAGAAGTATGAGCTAATAAAGGGGAGTTGGAAACTTGAAGGACTTCAGACATGCAGCCGGTTTTACCCCAAAGGACACTTACTATATGGGAAGTATAAATAGACACCACAAAAGCTTATAAGAAGCAGAGTAAAATCTCTTAAAGATGTATGATGCTAAAGTCATAAAGACTAAAGCAAGGGGACTCAACTAAAGCATATGGTTCCAAAATATTTTCCAAGTATTAAAGTAAGGTAGAGTATTATAACTAAAGAGCTTCCCAAAATGTTTTTGAAGAAGCAAACTGAATACCAGAACAAAACTCAAGGATACCTGTCAGAATAAAAAATGTCCACCTCTCAACATGGTAAACAGCTATCATGATTGACAGCCAATCAAAAATTACTAGGAAGATTTCTAGTCAAGATGGAATAACATGAACTATATTTACCCTGCCACCAAAAACAACATTCCAGACACATTATATGAACCAGTAGTTTTCAGGCATTGTCATAGTCTACTTGTGCAGCAGTAACAGAATACTGAAGATTCAGAAATTTGCCAAGAAGCCAGGCATGGTGATACATACCTGAAATCCCAGCAACCCTGGAGGCTGAGGCAGGGAGAATACAAGTTGAAGGCCAGCAGTCTCTAACTTAGTGAGGTCCTAAGCAGCTTAGTGATAACTGTTTCAAAAATTTTAAAAATAGCTTGTTACATGGTTCCGGTTAAGTACTTCTAGATTCAATCCCAGGTATACACACACATATACTATATATGTATATGTACACATACACATATAAAACACTTATTTATTACAGTTTTGGAGACTTGGAAGTCAAGAACAAGGGGCTAGTATCTGACTAGGGCCTTTGTACTATGTCATCCCATGTGGAGGGTCAAACTTAATCTTTTAAAAGGAATTCACTCCTATGATAATAAACTGATTCTCACAGTAACAGTTTTAATATATTAATGAGGCAGAATCTTCATGGCCTAATTGCCTCTTAATTTTACTATAATGGAATTTAATTTTGTAACATAATTTTTGGGAGATACATTCAAACAACCATAGATATTAAATTCCAAGCAAGGAAGAATGATGACCTCTGAAATATGGGAAACAAATGAGGTGGACCCTTTAATTGATTGCCTCAGCTTATTACCCTGAGAATATTTCTGAGTTATGACTGTAAATTTCTGAGTAATGAATTTCCAGTCTACTGAAGTGCCTAAGTTGAGAACATGGAGTACAGAACAGAAGGGTTTTTCATTAATATTAGGGAACATTTCTCTCAAAACTTAATGCTGATAGTAGGCATAAAAATGACCCTCCAAAGATATCTTTGTGTTCATTCCCAAAATCTATGATTAGGTTAGCTTATATGCCAAAGTGTAACTAAGATTTCAGATGGAATTAAGGTTAGCTTGAAATGGGGAGTTTGCCTTGGATTATTCAGTTGGACCCAACTATAAATGGAAGAAGCTCTGAGTGATGTGATATGAAAAGATCTTGACCTATGTGCAGGTTTTGAAGTTGGAAAAAGAGGATAATAAACCAAGCCATGTAGATAGCCCCTGGGAGCTAGAAATTAAGGAAATGAATTCTCTCCTAGAGCCTCCAAGAGAGAGAAACTTTAATATTAACTGAGAGAGACCCATTTTGGAGTTAGGAACCAAAGAAATGTAAGATAATTTGTGTTGTTTTAAGCCACTGAATTTGCTGTAATTTGTCACAGTGGCCATAGAAAAACTAATGTGCAATCTAAATCTTAAAATGCCAAGTCATGGGGGTCAAGTTACTTCGACATATCTCCATCTCAGAACAAAGCTCAAACATATGAACAGAAAAAAAAAAAAAAAACCTAGCACCAAGCAAGATAAAATTGACCATATCTGATATCTAATAAAAAAAGAAGCATTCAAAAAATAGGAAAATTATACCATGATGAGAAAAAATAACTGAAATTGACTCAAAAGTTAAAGAGAATAGACACAGCAGACAATGGATATTGAAAGATATAATTTTTTCTACATATTTGGAAAGATTAACTATATGTCCACACATGTACATATTTATATCACTTCAGCTTCAAGAGATTATAACTACAAATCATGAGAGGAAAAATACTCAGACAAACATTGCTGTTGGATATGGAAAATGAAAAACCCCAAAATAGTGAGACCTGAGAAAACGGAGTAAAAAAAAAAGACATACATTAATAGCATTGATCCTTTCCCAGTGCATTCCTGACCAATGACAGAAAAATCCCATAGAAAGGAATTCAAAGCATTTATCCTTCCCCAGATAAATCCTGCCCCAATGACAGTACAATGGCACCCTGAAGGGAAAGAGATAAATACTGAACACTATCCCCAGACCCTCCATTCTTTTTTTTTTCTTTTTTTCTTTTTCTTTTTTTTTTTTTTTGGTGGTGGGGATCAAACCCAGGGCCTTGTGCTTGCAAGGCAAGCACTCTACCGACTGAGCTATCTCCCCAGCCCCCTCCATTCTTATTCAAGTAAAAATATTTCCCAGTAAAAAATAAATTTTCAAATTCTCACAAAGCTGTTTCCTGAATGCTTGAACTGCTGACTCAGACCCACTCCCACTTCACCCAGTAAGACTGACCCCAAATTTCTGAGTGCCCAGGAAGAGTACTCATTACTTAAGTCACCTCTCAGTATAACCTATATAAACCCTTTCTCCTCCTTTATTCAGTGGCCCATCTTCTACCAGGAGAGTGGGTCCAGTGGTGTCACCCCATTCCCACCCCTCATCCAGTCCTGCATATGACTTCATTCCTGAATAAAGAACTTATCTGTGAAGCTTGTGTCCACATCAGTCTTTTTGTGCTAACAATTGCAAAACAATACAAACCACTCAAAATGAAAAAGGTTTTTAAAAATGAACAATGCAGGGGAATTCAAGATGAAGCATTAGTGGAATTCTGTATTCCTTGTTCCATGAACTGGGATTCGAGCAGCAGGAATACTGCTTTCAGAGGTTGGTGAAGGAGGGGTTTCACTAAAACAGTATTGGGCCATCAAAGTATCTTAGAGACTCAGAAATTTGGATACAAGATTATGTAGAAGGAAATGAGAGGGAGGAGGGGTTTCAAAAATGTTGGAATGGGACAGACATCACTACCCTATGTACATGTATGATTACATGAATGGTATGAATTTACATGGTGCACAACCATAGAAATTAAATGATGTACCCCATTTGTGTACAATGAATCAAAATACAATCTGTAAAACAATAAATAAATAGTTGTTTTTAAAAAAAGACTACATTAGGGCCAAGCAGTTTGCAGTGCTGGTTCAAGAGAGGGAGGGAGAATGCAGAGAAACACAACAGATTTTGTAAGAAAATTCTGAGATCAGAAAAGAAGCTTGCCCTTAGCTGATCCAGAGCCTGCACTGTACATGGTTTTTACCAACTGGTGCCAAAGAGCTGAGGCAGGAGGCATCTTGAGGTGGCCATGCTCCAGCACCTGCTGCAGGAGCTGGGAGATCTGAGCAAATGCAGCTATGCTACTATCTGGGGTGCTGGCTTTGTTGTCTATGTTCAACACAGAATTGAAGAACTGGACACAGAGATAGCAAGCAAGAAGCAGGTTTATTGCCAAAGGTAACAGAGATAGACTTTTATGAAGAGAAGTGGCCCCAGAACTGGGAATCCTTTGGATGGGTTTGGCCTGTTCTTTTTATGGTCTCTGGAATTTTCTCCTTTCCTTATCTCTTCCTCTTATACACACCTTATACACACCTCACTGTTATCAGTTGGTTCCCTCTCTGTCCATGTGTCTGTTTTAGCTTTTCTATTAGACAACTGCCCCCTGCCCTTTGCTTTGGGGCACAGAGCATATTTTACCCAGGGGAATTCAAACCAGAAAGATGAAGGGGAGCCTGATTCACTTTCCCCTTTGAGTCTGGTGCCTTGCAGAACCAGGTCAGGAATTTGAACAGGTAGGTGTATAAGCTCAAGGACCAAACCCAAGAAGCCTGGAAAGGCTGTGTTTACAGGCAGCAGAGGGGTCAAGAATTAGCTTCCCTGTCCCACGAGTGGTGACTCCTGGAATCCAGACTCCCAGCAGAGATAGGGTAAGTGCTGAACCCTATGTGTTGATCCAGTTTCTCCAGAGCAGTCATCACCCCTGAGACCTGATTAGACCTAAGCCCCACCTACAGAAACTCCACTCTAAGATCTCTGCAGCAGCCACACTCTGGGAGTAGTACAATGATCTATTCTGTGCTGACAGATCTTCAACTGACAGGACTTCCCATCCCACTCTACCTCATACTGGTGAGAATGGAAGCAGATAATTTTGAACTCCAACTGGCAACTTGGTGAGCAAAACAAAAAGAGGAAGGTTTAAACAACCCTTTGTCCTTATGCTCATGTTCAGTACATCATTCAAGAACAAATGCAAAGAAAGACAGTTGGACATAAACAGTGAATGAAAAGTAAAAAGGCACCAAGACAAACCACTCCACATGAGTGAACTCACACAAGGTATTTTATTAGGGAGGCTAACAGTGTCTTCCCTGAAGAGAGAACCTGTGAGAGACAGTATGGTGGAGGAGCTTCACTTAAGTACTTGAATTGTCTGGGCTAAGGATGATTGGGCCAATTGCTGAGCAGTTAAAATTTGCAGGCTAGGGCTGGGGAGATAGCTCAGTTGGTAGGTAAAGTGCTTGCCTTGCAAGCACAAGGCCCTGGGTTGGATCCCCAGCACTGCAAAAAAAAAAAAAAAATTGCGGGGTACAGATTAAGCCAATGACTGCCACACACAAGATGACAAGTGGGCCAATGGCTGAGTAGGCTAGTAGACTGACAGCTGGGGGTGCTGTCATGTCTCCTTGCCTTCCCCCACAGGCATGTTCTGTGCCCAACTTTTTAGGAAGAAGCCCAACGAGGTCCTGGGGTAAACTGGTTGTAGGCAGTCTGAGGCCTAAGGTGAAAGTCAGACTACAGGGCAAACCCAGTGCCTGCCTCCTAACTGCCACTTCCAGGTGACACCTAGCAGGTTCACACAGGCAGAGCGCTGTGTCAGCAGCTGTGGACTTGCCTTGCTGTGTAAGCTCACCAGGCAGCCCACTAAGTCCTACAGTGAATATATATTCTAACTGACAATTTTGACCACCTCAGTGGGAACAATGCCTTAATCTTTCATTAAGAATTTATTCATGTGTGTGTGTTGTGCCAATTGGTTCATGGACATATATATGTACACATATTTGTTTCTTTTATTCTTTTTTTTCTGATCTCCTTTTTTATTGTTTTATTTCAAGGATGAGTTTTATGAAGTAGAATTACAAGTAGTAAAATTCATCTTTTTTTGGCACAAATGCATCAGTTGTGTAACCACCACCACAGACAAGAGATAAGACAGTTTTATCACTCAAACAGCCCCTGGGTGCTGCCTCTTTGTGACCAACCCCTCCTACATCCTGGCAACCACCCATTTGTTTGTTCTATTGGTATAGTTTTGCTTTCCTTGGGCATCATATAAATGGAGTTGTCAGTAGCCTTTTTTTTTTTTCTTTAAATATACTGGTGACTGAACTCAGGGTCTTGTCCATGTGAACCACACTAAGCTACATCCCTTTTTAATCTTTTTGTGCTCAAAATATTAGTATATTTGAACCAAAAAGTTTCTATTGTTGTGTGTACCAGTAGTTGGTTACTTTTTTATTGCAGAATAGAATTCCATAGTATTGATGCAACAGTTTGCTTATTTGATACTTACCAGTTGAAGGATTCAAATTTGCTTAAATTAAAAAATCAATGCATTTCACATGGCTGCCAGAATTACTATCTGGCTGTCTGTCCCATGATTGACCAATTAAATTAAGAGGCAATGTGTTGATCAAGGAAGGTGACTTTATTTGGAAAGCCAGCTCAACAAGAGAAAAGGGGAACTCTTGTCGCAAAGCCCCTCTTGCCAGGAAGCTGATCCAAAATGGCTTATATAGGTGGCCTTTGGTTTTTCCCCAGACTGGTGGGCATATTCCTGCAGCAGAAGGCCTGGATGATGCACATCCTACCAGATTACTTAGTTATGAGGTGTTTTTCACTTTCAGCAAGTCTCAAAATCCATGATCAGGGCTGGGGTTGTAGCACAGGGGAACTCATACCTAGCATGTGTGAGGCACTGGGTTCAGTTCTCAGCATTGCATATAAGTAAACAAATAAAGGTACCTTGAAAACTAAAACAACTTTAGAAATAAAAAAGAATATCCTTTCTCTATTGTTACATACTACAAACTCCCCCACAATGAATGTACATCATCCTTCCTTGGTTACTTGCAAATCCAGCTAAGCCCTGAAACATCCTCATTCATGGTTTCACTAGTTTGAATGAAGCCATGTGGGCAGGGCTGTGCATGGCTGCCATTTGTTCCCAGACCCTCTCCTTGAGTGATGGTGAAGGGTATGGGTGGGATCAAGGCCTTTGCTCTCAGTACCCAGCCTAGACACAGCCATCTCATGAGGGGGAGAGTGTGTGTGAAGGAGGGTGAGGTGCAGCCACTGAGGGAAGGTGCGATGTGTGGGTGAAGATTGAGTGCTTGACTTTAGGAAAGGACTGAACAAGAAATCATCTGCTTCTGAGAGTAGAGCAAGACAGAGTGTGTGAGTGTGTAAAAGCAAACACCCTCAAAAGCTAATCCTTTCCTGGACCTGGGGAAGCCAATGGATGGCGGGCGCCCAGGAGGCTGCAGCTTTTTTGGCCAATAGATGGAGGTGTTGTACCATGTCTGGGTTCTTCTTCTGCAGTTGCCCCATTCAACATCACTGAAAGACCCATTAACCTCTGCGTTCTGGCAGTGAGGGACAATAGAGACCACCGTCCATGTCCCTTAAGTAATGTCTCACAGAACAGGGGGTTGGAACCAGTTTTTCTGAGTTCTCTCCTTGGGAAGCCTCCATCTCTAGAGAAATGAGAGTTTCTTAAAAGCTTCAGGCATAAGAGAGAGGTCCAAATGTGGAGGAAGAGCCAGCCATGATCACCAGGGGGCTGGTTCTGATCCTGCAACCAATTTACTGATGACCTCAGTCCATTTGCCTTTCCCTGTGGTCCTTTGTGTAATAAAATTCCAAATTTCTAGCTATAAAATACTTGCTACTAGAGGTACTAAGATGAAAGAGACACATAAGGTCCCATTCTGCTGGAGGGCTTCAACTTATAAATAACTAATCCTTCTAGGCAAAGCAGACCAGAATGGAGACAGGGTGACACAAAGGATTGTTGTATGTAGTGTTAAAATATTGAAATGCTTCACTTCTAGTTGGTAAATAGCTGTTTACCCAAATCAAATACAGAGAACACCCCATTAAATTTGAATTTCAGATAAACCACAGGTAAAGTTTAAGTATGTTATTTTTTACTTTTTTTTATTTTTACAGACTGCATTTTGACTCATTGTGCACAAATGGGGTACAACTTTTCATTTCTATGGTTGTACATGACATAGATTCACACCATTCATCTAATCATAAATATACAGAGTGATACTGTTTCATTCTACTATCTTTCCATCTCCCACCCCTCCCACCCCATTTTCCTCTACACCATTCAAAGTTCATTCTTCTCTTTCTCCCACCAATCACCCCCTTTTTATATATCATCATCCACTTATCAGAGAAAACATTTGACCTTTGGTTTTTTGGAATTGACCTATTTCACTTAGCATGATCTTTTCCAACCTCATCCATTTACCAACAAATGCCATAGTTGTATTCTTTTCTTTGGCTGAGTCATATTCCCATGTGTATATATACTGCAGTTTCTTTATCCATTGAACAATTGAGGGCATCTCAGTTGGTTCCACAATCTAGCTCATTTGAATTGAGCTGCTATAAACATTGATGTGCCTGCATCACTGTAGAATGCTGATTTTAAGTCCTTTGGGTGTAAAAGGAGTGGGATAGCTGGGTCAAATGGTGGGTCTATTCCAAGTTTTCTGAGGAATCTCTATACTGCTTTCCAGAGTGGCTGCACCAATTTGCAACTCCACCAGCAATGTTTGAATGTGCCTTTTCTTCCACATTCATGCCAACACTTATTATTGATTGTGTTCTTGATAATAGCAATTCTAATAGGAGTTAGATAAAATCAGGTTGGTTTTTATTTGCATTTCTCTAATAATTACTTGGGATCATGAGTACTTTTTCATATATTTTTTGATCATTTGTATATCTTCTGTGGAATGTCTGCCCAGTTCCTTAGCCCAATTATTTATTGGTTCTCTGTATTTTGGGTGTAAAGTTTTTTAAGTTCTTTATAAACTTTGGAGATTAGTACTCTGAAGTATGTGTGGGAAAGATTTTCTCCCACTCTGTAGTGTCTCTTACCACATTATTGATTGTTTCCTTTGTTGAGAAAAAGTTTTTTTAGTTTCAGTCTGTTCCATTAATTGATTCTTGTACTTATTTCTTGGGCTATGGAGGTCTTGTTAAGGAAGTCTCTTCCTAAGGGAATGTGATGGAGATTCAGGCCTAATTTTCTATTTGGTGAAGGGTCTTAAGCCTAATTCCTAGATCCTTGATCCATTTTGAGTTGAGTTTTGCACAGGGAGAGAGATAGGAGTTTAATTTCATTTTACTGCATATGGATTTCCAGTTTTGCCAGCACAATTTGTTGAAGAGGCTATCTTTTCTCCATTGTTTGTTTTTGGCACCTTTGTCTACTCTGAGATAACTGTACTTATGTGGGTATGTATTCATGTCTTCTATCCTGTACCTTTGGTCTACCTGTTTGTTATAGTCCCAACACCATGCCTTTTTTTTTTTTTTTTTTACTATTGCTCTATATTAGAGTTTAAGGTCTGGTATTGTGATACCACCTGGATCAATCTTCCTTCCCAGGATTGCTTTGGTTTTTCTGGGTCTTTTGTTCTTCAGATAAATTTTATGATTGCTTTTTCTGTTTCTATGAGAAATGTAATTGGGGTTTTAGTTGGAATAGCATTAAATCTGTATAGCATCTTTCTATCATAACTATTACAGTTTGGATCCAGAATGTCCCTCAAAGTCTCATATGTTAACGGTTGGGTTCCTGGTACAGCAGTATTCAGAGATGGACCTTCTGTGAAGTGGTTGGATCATGAGACTCTAACTTCATCAGTGAATTAATCCACTGATGAATTAGGAAGTGATAGAAACTGTAGGAGGTGGGGTCTTATAGGAGGTAGTAGGTGACTGGGGGTATGCCACAGAAAGGTATATCTTGTCCTAGGCCCTTTCCTCACTCTCTCACTCTGTTTCCCAGATACCATGCGGTGAGCTGCCTTCTTTGTTAGACACTTCTGTTACCATATTTTTCCTTGCCTCAGGCCCAGAAACAATGGAGCCAGCAAGCCATAGATTGAAACCTTGGAAGCAAAGAGCCAAAACAAGTCTTTCCTATTCTAATTGATTTTTTTCAGGTATTTTTTTCACAGCAATAGAAAACTAAAGCAATAACATAATTAAATATATTATATCCATAACCAAGGCACAAGTCTTATTTAATTTAGCATAAAAGCTCACTAATAAGGTAAAAGAGCTATGCTTCATCTATAGAAATGATGCCTGCCATGTCCTGTCACAGAAATGGTCTCTTATCTGGTGTATTCCTTACAGAATTCCAGACTGTATTATAGGTAGTGAAAGACATTTCTTCCTATTGGCTTGCAACATTGAAGAATGTGAATGGGGAGGGAGGAAGGAGCCTTATGGTTTTAGATGAAACAGATAAATCCTGGTAAATACTAATTCTGAATCCTTAATCTTAGTAAAACCAAAAAGAAAATACTGTTTGCACCCAAAATGGCAAATTACAACCTATAGACTTTATGAAGTTTCCAAAAATAAGTTAATTTTCAGTCCTTTGTATCTAGTTATATTGCCTATATATTAACAAGAATATTTATGTACATAATTAGCACTTCTGTTTTAAAATTTCTTTTTAGTTGTAGATGCACACAATACCTTTATTTTAGTTTTATGTGGTGCTGAGGATTGAACACAGGGCCTCACACCTAGGCAGGCACTCTACCACTGAATTACAATACAACCCAGTCTCATAATTAGTGCTTCTGTAAATCATTATAAATTCCACTATGTGTATGTAGCTTGAATATTATATGGAATAATTTTTTATTCAACATGTTGTAATACCTTATAGCTATTATATTTTTGATGTTCCAGTGGTCTTTGATTTGACTAGAGGGACTTCTCCTAGTTGGCATCTGTGAAATTAGGAAAGGTCCCTATTAATCTTTGGGCACAAGAAGGTGTACCAAGTTTATCTTGCAATTTTATTGCCCCAACCCCAAAGCACAGATTTTTTTTTAGACAAGGAATCTGACTTTCCTTTAGTAGGAAATGGTATTCAGAAACCGAGGTGTGAACTCTATATATGCTCACTGCTGCTTGCTTCAAGGATATTATTGCTTCAAGGCTCTAATAGTGGGTATCATGAATTGATATATCTATCTACAATTCCCACCCAACACCATAGGGTTCTTCACTAACTTCTTCCATTTCATAGTTTCGTTCTTCTCTGCCAAAGTTGATAACCTTGTTCCAGAGAAAATTCAAAGCATTTACTGATTTGCTCTATCCTTACAAAACAGATCCAGAATTATTATACCAATTCCTCTGGCACCAATAAACCTACTAAATACAGTTCAAGATTTCCTCAGGATATACTGAACCATAGAAAGACAACCACTGCCTTCTAAATTTACATGAACTAAATTTTATGTGGTTATATTATTATTTGATATATTGTTCACTTGTTCTGCTTTTGTTTTTAAGGTTATCCTTTCCACCCTTTTTGGATAAATAAAATATTGATGTGGTTTTAAAAATAACTAGATTAAGATATACTTATAAAAGTCATTTTTAAAAAAATACTCTTAGTATAGTTGGATACAATATCTCCAGTTTACATATTTTTATTGTGGTGCTGAGAACAGAATCCACTCACTGCCTTGCACATGCTAGGTGAGTGCTCTACCAGTGAGACACAACTCAAGTCCTGAAAGTTCTTGTTATTTCTAAGTCTTAGATCCATTACCATGTACGCTTAGATTTAAAAAACCCTCAGTTGTCTGCAAAATATTGTTCCTGAATAAACAATACATCTAATTAATATTATCTAACCCCCTTTTCCCTTAACACACTCCCTTTGTACCTTGCTTTTTTCCCCTCTCACATAAAAAAACATATCCATGCCAGTTCCAAGAGAAGCTCCTCACATTTAAGGCTGCAAAGTGCTCCCTTGTGTTTATATGACTGGGTCATCTGTAATGTGGGAAATAGGGTCAAGTTACTATGAAATCATTAATCCATGTGATCAAATAGTATTTCCACAAGTACAGACCAGCCTTAGGAAGGAGAAGGTATTCTTGAGAGCCATTTAGAGAAAAAGAGGGTGGGGATAGATTCCAGAAGAAGACACTCACAGGAGGAAGTTGCTTAGTACAGTGCCTAAATCACCTTCCTATGTCCCAGCTAGCTGTCTGTGTAGAGCTCCAGCTTTATTCTGTAGGATATTATGAGGACTTTGGCTGCCTCTCAGTATTGTCTCTCTAAATAAATTTCTCACCTTTTCCAATTAAATTACCTTCAATAGGCATTTGAGTCATCTTTCTTTTTTCTTATTTATCTTTTTAAACACAAGAAACACATGAATGTGTTCTTTTTGCAAGTTATTCACATGATACAAGAGAATACATAGATAAAAATTAAATTCTGCTCCTTCATATTCATTTCTCCTAGAGCAACCACTGCTAATCACATATAAACTGCCACTCTTGGCTTACTAATTCCCCAATGAACAGACTAGGGGACCTGTCCAAGATCCCATCCTCAACTCAAGAGTTAGGAAAATCCAAATGCTCTGATGTTAGGTTTGTGCACAGTTACTGGCCATACAATTGAAAGTATAAAGGTAGAAGGGCTAGCAGTAAGATAGAGGTCTTTGTAAATTAGTTTTTCTTCACCTGCCAATGACTACGGAGACTCATAGTCTGAATCCTAAAATGCCAGATAGTTGCATTCTCAACACTGCTTGTACCCAGGAGAGAGGAGCATGCCTATTTCTTTCTGTATTTCCTTAGTGTTTGTTGGACTTTACACTTCTCTGCCAGGCAGCAGGCAGCTGCGCTAGCAGTTCCTGTCATTGTACTCCATGCCAGATGTAGCCATGAGGGGAACTTTGGCTGTTTCTCAATTGTGGTATTAAAGGAGCATTATGCAAAGTGTATCAATTTTGCTGGACTTGGTGAGTTAGCCATAATCTGTGTAGAACCCAAGGTTCTTCACCTTTGAATTGCCTTAGCTCCGGGTTTGTTCTGTGTCAACCTAACTCCTGTGTTTACCAGGTAAGGACTGCCTAGTGACGCTAAGTCACTAAGCTGGGACTGTCTCATTCTATCTCTGCAGCAAAGATCTGCACAGGGTTCTGACCTTAGAAGCAGTAGGCCGCTTGCAATGGTGAATGTTTCCTCACCTTTCTTTCAGACCATGGCACCCTCCCAACATTCTGATAATCTGTGCTGAATAGAGATCGAGGAGCAGGTAAAAGTGAGTACTACTGGCGAGGGAGGTGGAGGAATAGGAAAATGGAGATTAAGGTGAAAAATGAAAAAAGGGATCGGGGATAAAGGAGAGGAAAAAGAGGAATAACAGTGAATCCCAAATCCACTTCTGAAGATCATCAGCACTCTCTGGATAATTAATGCAAAAAAGACAATTACAAAGAAGAGTAAAGAAAAACTTTAGGTGGTGGGGCAGGAATTTTATGTCATGGTAGGAAATTCTAGCAATCTAGGAGGAACTGGTGGTTTTGGTGGAGGCCTAAAATACTCTTGCATGTCCTTAATCTCAAAGTGGATTTAATTTTATTCTCTGAAGTACAATCCTAAAGGAATGAGCAGAGAGAAGGGGAGGAATGGGGGGTGCAACTCCTCCTCCCTTTGTAGACTCATGGTATCCGAATACTGTCTGACAAGGAAAAGGACCCAGGGAAGGAATTCTAGAGTACAATGGAAGCTGAAGAAAGGATTTGCAAATCTACAGTGAGGCCAGCAGGTTAGGTTGCTGTGCTTCCATGGTGTAATGGTGAGCACTCTGGACTCTGAATTCAGTGATCAGAGTTCAAGTCTTGGTGGGACCTTTCCATTATTTGGGATAATAGCCATTTTCTTTCATTCTGTAAGCAAGACACAGCTTCTGCTTCCACATCCTGCTTTACTGGACAGAAGGGTTTCTGTCTAGGAAAGAAAGCAGTTGAGGGTAGCAGATATTTCAGGTTCCTGTGTCCTTTGCACCACACAACCCTTGTCCCCCGCCCTGTTTCTTGGCTCATTAATTCAGATACCTGAGGACCATTCTCAGGCAGCAACCACTGTGAAATTGGTATGCATTGAATCTGGGTGTCTGAGCTTGGGATGTGCTAATCTCAGTGATTCTGCTGCCTCCATGCTCACTGACATTGGAATTCCCCACACCTCAGCCAAGGGGCCAAGTGACCCGATAAGTCCCCCTGGGTCCTCAGGTGACCATCAGTCTCTGACCACCAAATCCTTCACCTTAGGGTTTTCTCCCACCCCAACTCCTCCTCGTATTTGGACCTATTGTCCTATTTCTGTACAAGTAGAAATTACTTGAAATATGAAATACCATTCCTTAGCTTAGAGGCAGGGTGATGAGACTTGATTTTCTGTCCTGGGTTTGAATGAGTTGGGTGCATTTAAGTTGGTTTCATTGGCTTCTTACCTGTCACCATTTTGCCTGAAAAATCCTGACTTTCCAAGTCTCCACTGAGGCCAGTAGGGGCCGCAGTTACCCAGAATTTTGCACCCCAGTGTAGAGAATCCACTGAAGCCTTGAACTCTGCCAAGTAGAAAAATGGGCCTGGATTTGTGTGTCCCAGGGGCTGAGTATCGATGTCCCAAGGCAGTTTGTCCTGGGTGGAGGTGAAAGGAGCCTGAGCAGCTCCAGGGACACACCTTAGAATCACAAGACTCTGTGATTCTTTTGCCAGACTCTGCCCACAAAACACCACTGGAGAAGATCATGAAAAGTTCTTTGTGATTCCTTCCTCTTCACAGAGAAACTTGGATGATTTTAAAGATCTTCCTACCTAGTTAAGATGGTCTCCACCACATACTTCAGAGAAGTTTTGATTTTTTTTCCCATTTTTTAAACTGTCCATGGTTACAAAAGGCTGGAATAAAAACCCCTAAAAATATTGTGAGAGGAGGAGCTCATTTTGGAGTGTTTGAAAAGAAAGTCAGAGGCCACAGAAGGTCATGAAAGGAGAAAAGAGCAAGGAAAAGAGAAAGAGAAAAGAAGGGGAATGGCAAGGAGCCAAGAGGGTAGTTTTCAGTTGCCGGGTTGGGACACTGCAATTGCCCACTGTGGTACCTCTCTCTTGCATGTCGTTTGAACCCTGACAGATCCACCCAAGAATGCTGTCCACCCAGAAAGACTGAAGCTGTTTGCTTTGTTTGTTTTTGCTAATTTGCTTTTCATTCTTCTTAGTGGCATGGGGAAATCCCTTATAATATATATAGTCACTAAATCAGAGGCCTGCTTTCCTTAACCCATTATGTCTTGTCATCTCATTTATGAAACACCAAAAAATTTACATTGAACTACGAATATAGAACTTATGTAATTTCAAAATAAATATTTGCATTTTTAGAGTTCTAATATTCTGAGAAATGTAATAGTCAAATGATCATTGATGATATTTACAAATAATATTAATGATATTATTGATGATAATAAATTATATAAGCTTTAGAATGAAACTTTCCATAATATATTAATAGACCTGTTTCAATTTCATTGAGATATTGGCAGAATTGAAACTTGGAATTTAATGGTTTAATATTGACTGGCAGGTACATGTTTTCCTCCTCCCCTCATCATCTTTCCTTTCAGACAGGCTGCCTGCTGGGCTTGGAGAGGTTAGATTGAGGGGAGAGGTTCAGGACTTGAGGCCATAAAACCAGGGACTAGTTGTGACTGGAGATTCAAGGACTGGAGTCCTTTCAGTAGACCATAGACTATGTGAAATAAAAAATTCTTTTCTTTAGGTTTCTCTTAAGAGTAGACATTCCTACTATTAAGCCTTCACCCTGGGTCCTCCTCTTCCCCTCCTTGAAAATTGTTTAGTTCTTATTTAATTTTTATTTTTTAATGTCATTGCAAGTTTGTAGTCATGAAATTAAAATCTTAAGATTTGTTGAGACTCATTTAACAGTTGTTTTAGTAAAAAAGTAGTTAAGAAAAAATCTATGAATTTAGAAAAAAATATATAAAGCACAAATATGACAAAGGGCTTTTGACTAGAATACATAAAGAACTATAAAAATTAAATGGAAACACACAGCAACAACAACAAAAAACAAAAGACAAGAGCAGATAATTCAGCAGATGAGCACATGTAAAGAAGTTCCATATCTTCAGACAGAAGGGAAATGAAAATTAAAATCACAGTAAAACACCTCTGCACTTTCATTAGAAATATAAAAAGATAAGCTTTTCAGAGTAGTGAGCAACTCACATACATTAGTGGTATGAGTACGAAATGGTACATTCACTCTGGAAAAGATTTGGAAGTTTCTTATGAAGTTAAGGATACTTGTATGATCCAGAAGGACCACTCCTGGACATCTGTACCTTAGCAAAATAAAGACTTATGTTCACACAAAATTCTCTACAGGAATTTTCAGAGCAGTTCTAATAGTAGTAGCCTCAAACTAAAATCAACACAAAAGTCTTTCAACTGATTAACAGAAAAACAGTGATATTTCCACTGAATGGAACCCTCAGCAAAAAAATAAAGAAATGAGCCAGGCATGGTGGTCCACACTTTTAATCCCAGAATTTCTGGAGGCTGAGACAGGAGGTTCAAAGCCAGTCTCAGCAACAGCGAGGCACTAAGCAATTAAGTGAGACCCTGTTTCTAAATAACATACAAAATACGGCTGGGGGATGTGGCTCAATGGTTAAGTGCCCCTGAGTTCAATCCCCATTACCTAAAATATAAAGAAAGAAGTGAACTATTGGTATGTGGAACAATTTGGAAGAATCTCAAAGTCATGTATTGAGTCAAAGAAGCCAGTCCTTAATAGTTAGTTATTATAAGATTCTGTTCCTATGATATTGTCAATAAGACAAAACTATGGTGATGAATAGGTTGGCAGGTGCCAGACTTGTTTTGGGGTAAAGATGTGATGGTAAAGAGAGAGCATGAGGAAGGTTTTGTAAGATACAAAGCTTGTGTTCTGATTATGATGATGACTACACTAACCTTAACATGTTAGTAGTCACAGAGAGTTTTTACCAGAAGAAAACAGCAGTTTCACTTTACAATAATTAAACAAACAACAAAAGTCCAAGGGCTGAACAAACTGGATGATTAAAAACAGGGGTTCTGTTGTTTCCTAGCAGAAGGAAGTCAGTTGCTCAAATTTTAGCAACAATCTGCTTTCCATAAAAGTGCAGGATTATTTTCTTGAGTCTTATGCATATATTACAGTTAGAAGTCCCAGGTACATGGTCTCTCTCATTGCTTTTCCTTGCTCAGAGTCTATCCCTGGTGCTTTCTCCCTCAGTACTGAAAAGAACAAGACTTCTCTGCAGACCTGTGAACAGAGGGGCTTACAGAATTTCCTCCATATTAAAGTGTTGAGGGCCATCTTAAACAAGATGGCACCTGGCAGTGAGTCAAAGGGTGCTGGCTGCAAAAATGAGGGAGTACCTAAAAGGTTGTTTGCTGTTACTAGTTCCTTGGAGACTTATGATGTGTTAACGCCAGGTCAAGGATTGGCTATCTAAAATTATGCCATGCATGGACAGCTCATGATTTATATAGTATTATGCTGGCATTCCCCTACATGCTCTCCTGCATGAGAGAAAGCTTTGCTATAATTGGCTGATAAGCAAGGAGCTGGGGGGAGGAAGGGAGGAAAGGGAGAGAGAAAGAAGAGGAAAAAAGCAAGAGACAGAGAAACAGGGAGGGCACAATAAATCTCGTCAAACTGAAGATTAGTGGTGTCTCCTTTCTCCACGCCAGTTCCACTGGATGGAACATTAAAGGAGGAACAAAGACTGTAATTTTCCTACAATGCCACCATGAGAAGCTGTGAGACACGTACCCTCCTGTTCAGTGTCTCCATATTAAAAGGGGAAAATTCAATGATATTGTTGGCTTAATTGGAGACTGTTAAGAAAAACAGCAGCAAGTTTGCTAATTCAGTTTATTTGGATTCAAGTCAAGGTGGCTATGGCCACAACTAAGCATTCATAACATGATCACAGAGCAAGGCAGTTTATCATCTGTGTTTGGAGGCTGAGAAATGAGGATAATCTGCCTTTTCCAGCCTGTGGAGACTGGTGGAGGAAGTGTCCTCATCATCAGACAGAGATACTTTAAGCTATGGCAGATCTGGTGGGAAAAGAGAGGAAAGGACATCTTCTAGAGAAAAAAGTTCTGAATTTCAGTCTTCAAAAGGAATGAAGCTTGGCCATTGGCAGCTGAAAATGTTTGGCCTCATAAAGGGACACAAAGTCTATGCACAAACTTGCAGAATAATTTAAAGAATAGCTCTATGGTAAAGGCTCTTTATGCAGAGGAGGTGAAAAACCTGATCTGGGGCCTTCAAAGAGGAAAGTCTTCATGGTGATGCAGAAGTTCATTGGTTAACCTGACTACCATTACCCCAAGTGTGGCTGTCCTACAAGCCTACAGTGGGATCCACCCTGGTATCTCCATCTGGACTAGTTCCTGAGGATTTTCAGAACCTTGGTGCCCATGTCCTCTGAGGCTCTGCCCTGCAAGCAGTTGCCCTGCAAGGGGAGAGAAAGGGTCTTGGGGCTGTACCATGTGGGCTGCGCTGGGATGGCACCTGGTGGCCAGCGGAGGTTGCTTTGGTCACATTGGCAGTGAGGAGGTTAATTAACATAAGCACACTCAGGTGATTTATCATTGGCCATATTCAATTAAGTCCACACACACAACACGTGCACAGGTGTTCCCGAGTGCTCCTGCTTGTGCCTGCTCGCTTTACCTTTGCTGTGATACAGCAGCTGGCTCCTTGCCTGATCTCCACTAGCATGGCCCCACTCTTCACCTCCTGGAGGAATATAAGCAGGCAGTAAGCAGAAGGAAAAGCAGCAGTAAGCAGAAGCAGCAGTAAGCAGAAGAAGCAGCTATAGCACCTAGTTCACAGGATGTAGGATGCACCTTCAAGAAGAAGCAGCAGAACTCTAAGAAGAAATAGTTCTCTGATAAGTGTAGCAAGTCTGTCTTTCTCTAAATCTTCCTCTAAGCAAAGTTTCTCTTCCTCTAAGTGAAGTTTCTCTTCCTCTAAGCAAAGTCTCTCTTCCTCTCACAGTCTCTCTTCCTCTATAAATTAGTGAATATAGGAAAAGTAGTTTATTTCCAGGCCCCTCCGATAAAGACCCGCACAATTGTTGCTGTGGGCAGTGACAAATGGCACCCTGTAAGGGGATGGGGAATGCATGGGGAAAGGGAGAAAAGGAAATCAGAACGGTGGGGAAAGTAAACTGAGGAACCTCTCAGGAATAGGGCAAGGGAAAATTCAAAGTTCACCTCCAGGAATAAGTACAGCAGGGAAAGTAGGAACCTTGCAGGAGTCTCTGGCCAGAGCGGTTTAAGGGTGAGGGATAGTAAAAAGAAATGGGGTCGGTCAAAAACTAATGGTCACAAAGGACATGACAGTGAAGTGCAAAACTGCGTGTATTTTGTGCTGTTTGTGTTCGTCAAATTCAAGATTCTTCCTCTAAGTAGCGAGGTAAGCTGAGTCCCTGTCTCTCTCTGAGGCAGTTAGGTGCTCAGGATAGCTGGCCAGGAAAGCTGAGCCCCTGTCTCTCTCTGGGGCAGTTAGGTGCTCAGGTAAGCTGAGACCCTGTCTCTAGGGCAGTTAACCCCTGTCCCTGGGGCAGTGTGGAACTAAGATAAACTGAGACCCTGTCTCTAGGGCAGTTAACCCCTGTCCCTAGGGCAGTTAGCTACTCAGGTAAGCTGAGGCCCTGTCTTTCTAAGGCAGTTAGGCACTCAGGATAACTGACCAGGTGATGAAATATAAAGAAGATGATAAAAGAGCTCTGGAATGTATATTTAGTATTGTTTGTGTGTTCGTACTGCTATTTGTGTGGCCTTTGTAAAAGATGGGTTCAAAAATATCATGAAATCAGTCTAAAAGGATAATTCAAAAAGGAGGCATGAAAAATATATTACAAGAAGGAGAAGAAGTGCTGGGAGAGATTAAAAAGGAAGATTAGCTGAGGTAACCAAATACAGGAAAGTTCTGGGGAGGAAGGAAACACTGGGGAAGAATTAGAAAATAAGGAAACCACTGCATGATCATATGTTCAAACTCTAGCAGAAATAAGCCCAGGGTTTATAGAGGAAAAGCTGCTCTATGTGCCACAAGGGGATCTTCATAAGCAGGATCTAATAGCAACAGAAAAGATCTGTTAAAGAGAACAAAGTGAGGAATAATTGCATGGTAGTGACTTAGAAAACAATTATTCAGAAAGTTTAAGAACAAGGGAAAACAGGTAGGAGAGAGCTGAATCTAATACAAAGAACTTAAAGAGGCAATTATGTCTAATTGGAAACAGTTATGCAGAGCAGTGTTATCTAGAGGACAATATCTGAATTGGAGAGCTCAGTGTCAAGAAATAGCTGTTGAAACTGCTTGCAGAAACACAGTAGCAAGGTTTCCAGGTGGGAATGTTGAATAAGAGAAGGTCAATACACTTCAATAGATAATCACAATCAATATAATCCTAAAGTGTATGCACAGATATATACAGTGGCAAAGAGACAATGCCCTAACAAGGGCCAAGGAGCAGCTATTGACAAACTTAAGGCCCCTCAACCCCCAGGTCTTTGCCCAAAGTGCAGAAAAGGAAAACATTGGGCTAACAAGTGCAAGTTAGTTACTGATGTTGAGGGCAAGATGTTACCAAATCATTTAAGAAACTGGGGCACATGGCTTTTTGACTCAAATCTCACAAATGTACAGAGCTTTAGAGGGGAACAATGTTAGATCATGAATTCAGATGATTCCTTGAAACAATCCTTTCCTAAGGCCCTGAATGTTTCTCCTAATGGTGCTGCTGCAGTAGTTACTCATCAAGATACTATTATTCAGGTTACAACTCAAAAATCAGCTCAATTGGTGGAAATGGAAGCAGCTGTCATAGCCCTTGTAGAGTTTGAGTAATAGATCTTTTTCTGATAGTGATTGCATCACTTGGGCGATTCCCAAATTAGAATTGGCTGGACCCATAGCCCCTCATAAGCTGATTTAGCCACTCAGATGGTTTTCATATTTTTCTCAGTAAAGCAAGCTGCTTATTTTCATCCTGTGTAACTCACTTTCTAATCCCTCATGTTGGTGCCTCACCTTTAAGGAGGGTCTATAAGTAAAGGGAAGTGCACTGATCAAAAGGTTAATGGAGTTAGTACAGAAATATGTAGAGAGAGTGAAATGATTGTTTTTTCATATACTTCTGTGTGCCTAGCTCTTCCTTTTCTTTTTGTGACTTCTAGTGGGAACCTCTTTAGACTGTTATGTTCACAGATCACACAACAGACAGATAGGTTAAACGAGCTAGTAACAAGGCTTCGACAACAAATCCTCACCATAAACACCACTAAGGTGGAAATCAAACTGGAAGGACTTATCACAGAAGCACTAAATGGGCTAGCAGAATTTGGTACCAAATTTGAGGGACTCTTAAGTCCCACACTAATAAGCTTGGGTATGCTTGTGTTGTTTCTATTCTACATGTACAAATGCCTCAAATCCAGTCAACAGGCTCATAATGTGATCATAAAACAGGCCACAGATGCCCTTGAAGTGGAACAATCTCCCAACATATGGCTTAGTGTGCTTGATCGGTAGTCAAAGACGGCTAACCATGGGAAAACACTGTACCAACCTAAGACAGAAGGGCCAACTCTGCTTTGGTATCCTTTGATGATTGGTAAGGACAGGATTCCCAGGACCTAAGATAGGCACAATCCCTGCCAGCTTGATTTTCATTTCATATAAGGAAGGGGGAATTGTTGGGGGCTGTGCCATGTAGGCTGCACTGGGATGGCGCCTGGTGGCCAGCCAGAGGTTGCTTTGGTCACATCGGCAGTGAGGAGGTTAATTAACATAAGCATACTCAGGTGATTTATCATTAGCTGTATTCAATTAAGTCCACACACACAACACATGCACAGGTGTTCCCAAGTGCTCCTGCTCATGCCTGCTCACTTTAACCTTTGCCATGATAGGGCAGATGGCTCCTCACCTGATCTCAACTAGCATGGCCTGGTCCTCCAATTCCTGGAGGGAATATAAGCGGGCAGTAGGCAGAAGGAAAAGTAGCAGCTAGCAGAAAGAAGAAGCAGTAAGCAGAAGCAGCAGTAAGAAGAAGAAGCAGCTATAGCACCTAGTTCACAGGATGCAGGATGCACTAATTCACAGGATGCAGGATGCACCTTCAAGAAGAAGCAGCAGAACTCTAAGAAGAAATAGATCTCTGATAAGTGTAGCAAGCCTGTCTTTCTCTAAAACTTCCTCTAAGCAAAGTTTCTCTTCCTTTAAGCAAAGTTTCTCTTCCTAAGCAAAGTTTCTCTTCCTCTAAGCAAAGTCTCTCTTCCTCTCACAGTCTCTCTTCCTCTATAAATTAGTGAATATAGGAAAAGTAGTTTAATTTCAGTCCACCTCTGATAAACACCTGTGCAATATTTGCTGCAGGCAGTGACAAAGGAGTAAGGACGCTTCTTGCTAGGAAACTCTAAGGAATCCAGCAACGTCCTGACTTGGCTCTCAGTCACTAACAAACCTATCCCATTCTCCCAATAATGACAAGAAAGCTCATAAAAACAGATGCCTGAAGATTAGGTAGAGTCTGTTTACCTTGCATGCTCAAGGCTCTGTGTTCTGTCTCCACACTATAAAGGAGGGAGAGAGGGAGACAGGGTTTGGGGGCATTAAAATCAAACACAGAAAAGCTGCAGAATTAGGACCCTAGGTGGTAGGAAAAGGCAGTCAAATTATCTTGTGAATGCCTGATTTCTTCATATTTCTATCTCTCCCACTCTCCCCTTTGCTTTTTGGCACATCTTTCCTTTCTCCCTAAGCTACATTCCTTCCATCTTCACCACCATTTCAGACTTTCCAAAGAAAGTTGTGATAACCACTTGTAGCCTTAAAGGTGCTGAAAGTTTCAAGATGATAGAGATTAGGTGGTGATCCTTTTAGCTCTATGTAAAGAATAAAAGTGTTTATATCTGGTCATATACTAAAGCTTCTTCCACAATCGAAAAAAAAAAGCTGCACCAATGGATGAAGGGATTAAGGAGCCTGAGAAACAGCATTGCTTACATAGTTTATTTCTGTCCAGAAAAGCACAGGAAAATGACTATAGTATAAGATGTGTGTGTGTGTGTGTGTGTGTGTGTGTGTGTGTGTGTGTGTTTGAATGAGAGAGAGAGAGAGAGAGAGAGAGAGAGAGAGAGAGAGAGAAATCTCTGAGTATAGTATTTAATGGCCACTGCTTTTTTTATTGCTGCAGACATTTCATGCCCAATGTGTAAATTCTTGGTGCATCCTCCACCAGGATATTGTGGCAGAATGCCTTTTTTAATGGAGCATTTACTGGGTGCTCTTAGGAGCCAGGTCCTGCACTAGGGGAGGAGTGGCATGTGGAGAAAAGTTCAGTTGCCTGACCTGTGGACTCCACCTCTGGAGGCATAGAGGCAGCACATAGAGGCCCAACCATGTCCCTCCTACATGCTAGACTATTGGGTCCTGGGAGACTGACAGTGAGTTTGAAAAGTGAAGTGTACTGAAGAATGGCAGATGGGTTATATCAGACCAAGGGGCTATGGCAGCAACCTGCAGTGAGGTAGTTTATGAGGGAAGAGGAATAGGTGGAGAAAGTCATGGATTAGCATTTGGGTGTCAAGTGACTTAGACATTCATGTCCAAAACTAAATTTGACCAAAGACAAGTCTGTAGTACCAGTGGGTTTTGAATGTATTTTCATAGTAGAAGAAGGAGCTGTGGAGCATCCTCTTCCCCCATGGTAACAGCTTATAATTCCACAGTGTTTTTTCTCTGTGCTATAATCAGCACATGGCTGTTAATGGAAAAGATAGGTGGTTCAAGGTCACACCAGGATGCTTTAGTCCTCATCTAGATTCTTATTCATCTTCTGATTCTCTGTCAAAATTTACCATTCTCTGAAGTTTCTTTTATCTTTCATCCTGTAACCCTCCATTCCTACTGTTCTCCTTCTCCTTTGACCTGTGGTTGCTTCTGGGATGTCATGAAGGCTCAACAGTTATATTCACTGGGGTATGCCCTGCAAAGTGGTTTCTTCCTTTCCTACCAGATGCCACTGTTCTCTCTTCACTGTTCTGAGCACAGAAGCTACCTCAACCTATCTGGATTCCAGGGGACATTCAGGGCTCAAGAATGGAAATAAGAAATGACTCTGAATCCAGATTGGTGCACCCCTAAAAGGAGTATTGATTTTGCCATCACAGGAAACCACCAACACTTTGATTTGGGGTTGTCCCATCCTGCATTTAAGAATACTTGTAGGTTTAGATATAAATTGAGCAGATCATACAGTTTCCACATACTCCTCTCCATGCACCCAATTTTCCTATTATTAATATCTTGTTTTAATATGTATACTTGTTACAATTGATGATAACTATTGATATATCTTTATTAATTACAGTGCATGGTCTAAATTAGATATTATTTTAGTGCTGAATTTTTCTGTGGGTTATGACAAATGTGGAATGCTTTTAACCCAATTACAGTGTCACACAGAATATTTTTACTACAGAAAACTTCTTGTACTTTGCCAGTTTATCCTCCCTCCTTTCTCACCCTTGGCAACTGCTGATCACTTTACTATCTCATTGGTTTTGACTTTTCCAGAATGTCCTAGAGTTGGAATGGGATGTCAGATAGTCTATGAATTTTCACACTGACTTCTTTTTCACATTAGATAAAATTCCCCCTTATTCTTTCATGGCTCCTTAGCCCACTTCATTCTGTTTCTTAATATTCTTCCATTGTAGGGATACACCACAGTTTGTTCATCCATCACTTAGTGGAGGACATCTTGGTTTCTTCTAGTGTTTTTAAAGTTATGAATAAAATTACTGTAAGCACTCATGTAAAGTTTTCTTGTAAATATAAGTTTTCATCAGATTTTTGTTAATACCTCATCCTGTAATCACTTTATTATATGGTAAGATTACATTTAATGTAATAAATTCATGAACTGTTTTTGAAAGAGACTATATCATTTCACATTTCTACCAGCAATGACTGAAGTTCCCTCTGTTCCATATTTTTGGCAGCATTTGGTAGTTAATCTTTTAAATTTTAGCTATTATTAGAGGTATGCAAAAGTTGTCACATTTTTGTTTAATTTTCAATATCATAATGAAAAATAATTTAAAAAATTTTTAGTTGTTGATGAACCTTTATTTTATTTATTTATATATGGTGTTGAGAATCAAACCCAGTGCCTCACACATGCTAGGCAAGTACTCTAACACTGTGCTACAACCCCCACTCATGAAAAATAATTTTGGACATCCTTTTATATGCTTATTTGACATCATCCATATACCTTTTTTGGTGAGTTGTCAGATCTTTTACCCATTTTTAATTGGATAGCTTACTTTAATATCACTGAGTTTTAAGAGATTTTTATATATTTTGTAGCAGCCCTTCATCAAACTTGAATTTTGCAAATATTTTCTCGAAGTCTGTGTACTGTTTGTTCAGTTTCTTAACAGCACCTTTCAGGGAGCATAATTTTTTTTTTCAGTGAATTTCAACTTGCCAACATTTTTCCTTCATGGATTGTGCTTTTCATATTGTATCTAAGAGATATCACCAAACAAAAGTTCACTTAGATTTTCTCATTGTATCTTTAGTGACATCTTAGTCCATTTTGTGCTCCTGTAACAAATTATTTGAGTCTGGGTAGTTTATAAAGGAAAGAGTTTATTTAGGCTCACTCTTCCAGAGGCTAGATGGGCACCAGGTTGAGGCTGTGCTTTGTCACAACATGAGAGATGGCAGTACACAGTGGAAGTGTGTGCTAGAGATGCCATAAGGTGAGAGAAGTAGCAGAAGACAGGGGAGACTCCTCTTGTACAACAACCTAATCTCACAGGAACTGACCCAGTCCTGTCATCCTTGGAGGACTACATTAATCCTCATTGAAGGTTGTGCCCCAGGACCTAACCATCAATTAAAGACCCCATCACCTCGGTACTGGTACAGTGGGGAGTAAGCTTCCATCACATGAATTTTTGGGGACATATTCAAAATTCATCCACACCATAGCAAGGAATTTTATAGTTTTACACCTCACATTTTTATCTGTGATCCATTTTATGAAAGGTTTAAGATCTCAGTATAGATTATTTTTAAATGTGGATGTCTAGTTGTTCTAGCACCATTTATTATAATGACTATCATTTCTTCATTAAATTAACATTTTACCTTTGTTAAAGAGAGTTGACTTATTTCTATAGGATTGTGTCTGGTCTATGTATTCTTTTCCATTGATGTTTCTGTTGATTTTTTCCCAAATATTTCATACTATTTTGCTTCCTGTAACTTTATAGCAAGTCCTAATGTTAGATTATCAATCCTCTAGGGATTTTTCTGATCTTTGTCATGAGAACATGATTTGATTCTCTTATAGTTTGGATTTGAAATGTACCCCAAAGACTAGTTTCATGAAGGCTGGTCCCCATGGCAGCAATGTTCAGAAGTGAGACTTTTAGAAAGTGATTGGACCATGAGGGCTCTAATCTCACTAGTGGATTAATCTGTTGGTAGCTGAATGGACTATGGGGAGGTGAGTGAACTGCAGAGAGTTGGGCAGTATTGGAGGAAGGAGGTGACTAGAGACAAGCCCTGTAATAGTATTTCTTGTCCCCTCCATCTGTGTCTTTCTCCTTCCTTCTTCCTGACTGCTATGAACTGAAGAGCTTTAGTCCACCACAATTTCCACCATGATGCTCTGTGTTTCCTCAAGTCCCAAACCAGTGGAGTCATCCAAACATGGAATAAAACTTTTTAAACCATAATCCAAAATAAATCTTACCTTCTTTGGGTTGTTTTTCTTAGGTATATTTGACAAAAAGATGAATAAGATTTCCAGAAGTAAAAGTTAGAAAGGCATAGGGATCCTCCCCAATCTCAGAGCAATTCACAATGTCAAGTTCTGAAGTTAAGACTGATTTCATCAGTAGCTACCTGTTTTGGCCAACTGGAGAAAGAGACAAATTGAGATGTATGAGTTCATACTTGTGAAAATTATCACAATGTTCTCTCTAGACCTCACTATCCTATCCTCTCTGCACATCAATGCAAACTAATATTGACCAAATTCCTAGATGTGTAACTTGTTACTTTTTTCTCAACCTTCTTTTCAAATGGGGAGAAGGGATTGAAGAAGTCTTCAGGTTTGTAGCAAAAAGTTATGGAGAAATGGGCTAAAATTCTGACTTTCTGAAATTCAAGTGGATAATAATCGATGACTCTTGTGTTCTAGGTAAAGAATAAACTAACATTCCTGTTTTACTTCTTTATTTATCCTCTCCATGTGTATAAAATGTAGAATCTTCACTTATAGAGAAGTTGCATTCTAAGTTAGTTAAACTCAATGAATGCAGCTGTTGAGCCCCTGTGGATAAAGCACTGTGCTAGTTACCCTGGGGGATGCAGAGGAATGGTATACCAGTCCTTCTTCAAAGGAGCTTAAAATGCATCCAGTGTTCTCAGTAAGTGAGAACGTTGATATTAAACAACAATAGGTCCTACCTGGTGAAGGGAGGTGGCAATGTAGGACAGAGTCAGCACTGGCATCTATCTCCAAAATATTTAGAACAAAAGAAATCTGGAAAATCTCTTCCAATGAGTGTCCCACAGATGAGGTTCACAAATACTTATCATGGATCCCCTCCATGTTTTCCATTCATAGATTATATTTAAATAGTATCAAAATCAAAAGAAGATGCATAGCAATGTACTGGACAATCCAATAACATGGTTGTGCAAAATCAAGATCCTGTTGAAAAAATAAATTCAGAGAAATTCAATACATGAGTGTGGTTGTCTTATAGCAAGAGAACATTTACTGCATTTAGCAGTACCTACAGACTTCTGGAGAAAATATATTACTCCAGTGACCCAATTGATGGTCCTATACAAAATAGCAAAACTTCCACTGCCCTTATGGATACCTGAGGCCCCCCCATGCACATAAACAAGTTGGAAGAATGACTGTGATTCTATGGCCAAAACAGGAAATGCAACTCAGGTTAGGAGACACAGGAGGAGGGAGGGTTTGTACAGTGACCAAATGGTAGTGGAGAAAGGACTTGAGGATTCTGAAACAGCAAGTGAGCTGGCTTAGAATAACACTATTTCTTAAAAATAGGAGTGTAACAAAACTGTACCTAATGGACACTAAATATATAGTATATGATCTGCAACCATTCTCTACCAAATTCATCCTGGGCCAATAGTAGCTTTTTAAATAGAAGTCAGTAATTCCATTACAGGCTTAGATAAATCTCAGCACCACTATCATTACACTAGGTAATTGGAGGATGATGTGAGGTGAGAAGGTCACATCTCATAAAGATCGATGTCCATCTGTATTTTGTATGGGCCCTATATTGTTCAATATGCAAGCAAACTGAAACAAATATAGGATCATATTTACAAGTCTCACACTGGGTGGATTTACATGTACTCACAGTTATATACAAGAATGTTTTAATCACATGACCTTAGAAATAGCTCTTCTGTGACTAGAATGAAATCCATACATAACAAATATGAAATGTAGTATTTAGTGACAGTAGGAAATAAACAAAGCAAGGAAACATAAAGGAGGAGGTTAAGAGGCACTGATGTCAAACTTTATTTAGGTTTAGTGAAACACCAACAAATGCCCAGTAAAATAAAAGATATCAATATAAAAATGGAAGATAACAAGAATAATATTGATTTAAAAAAACCCCAAAACACTTATAATTACATTGAGTTATTAAGCACTCTTGTGTTTTTTGGCAGGGAGTGTGGAGGTTTGGTACTAGAGTTTTAACCCAGGGGAAAATTACCATCCCCAATCCTTTACATTTTTTATTTTGAGACAGGGTCTCATGAAGTTGCTGAGGGTCTCACTAAGTGGTGGAGACTGGCCTTGAACTTGTGATCCTCTTTTATCAGTTTCCCGAGCAGCTGGGATACCAGGCATTCATCACTGAGTCCAGCTCTTCTATATATTCTAAGGGACTTAGAAATAATCAGTGGATCAGAAAAGAACATCATGACAGTTTTACATTGGCAAAATTTACATTTTTCACTTGAGGAAAAGTCTTAAGATCCATTTTAATGTTAAAGAAATGGTGAGGTGACTCCTGTGTAGTGCTGAGGAAAATATAACTTGTTGGGAAACTATTTCTGCTTATGCAAAAGGAGAAACATGATGTGTGCTTAGTTGTTTGGGGCAAGAGAGGTTGGCTGTATTGGTATAAGGCTACACAACTGTTGAGATTGGCAGATAAGTGGAAGATCCACATCTGTGATGACCTTCTGAAGAGAACAGGTGGCCTGTGGGTCAGGCTGGATAAGGCAACTGAAAGGCAGGGGATCCCCACATTCCATGACATCTCCAACCATCTGTTAGACTGTTACATGGTGTACTGGCCCTACCTCTCACTCCTGAGTCTGAGTCTGAACTATAGACAGAGACTTCAGCTCTGAGTTTTGGCCTCTGGAGCCTTGTTTTGTGTACTAAGGATTCCTCAAAGTTACAGGGTGTTGATCAACTTTTTCTCAAAAGCAATTTAATGATTAGGCTATTATCATCCCTTAGGTCTCATTAAACTTATTTGATTTCATCTGTATTTAACCCATGACATATTTGGGTTTCTTCACTGCAGTCCCAAACTGTACCTTTTCTGCCTCAAATGTCATCTTAGCAGTATCTGTCAGCCCTTCACCTGATCTATAGACAGAAATGAATCTCCTAGAAATCAACAGGAATTGTAGTCTCAACTGAAAGAGAACAAACAGCAATTTCGAGACTTAAATGAAAAATTTCCTATATCTAAATCTACAACCTACTGTCTGGTCAACCAGCTGCAGAAATACTGTAAATTGTAGATGGGGTCAGAGTCAGCAAGTGATGAATGATCAACTGTTTCCTCAGAGAAATAAGATGTTCTCCAACTTCATTTTCATCTTCTTTCATGTAATTCCAACCTCAACATATTTGTACAAATTAGGGATTGGTATTTTACTTTCAATTTACTGACAATGGAAAAATGAGGCACAAAGACTATAGTGTCTTCTAGTTTACTAGCAGGTGTAGAGTGGGAATATGGTTAATGTCCCAGCTACTAACTGCTATTGGAGGCATAAATTGCCTGTTCTTATCAAGAATAGCTCACATCTTTTTTACAAGAATCATTTCTGTATCATATCAGATCCTACAGGAATATAACAAGTGTGTTTGTCTAGGAGTCCAGAACTAATGCTTTTCCACTCAGTTGAAGCTTCTGTTGAGTACTAAGTGGACAGCACTTTTTGGTTATGTTGGTAACCAATGTGACAGTGCACAGTACTTCCTTTAAAGGAACTCAAGTACAGTTTTGCACTAACAGAAACAGTTGGTATTCAAAAGTGACAAATTCAAGACCATGGACTCTGCTGGTGAGAAATTCCCATTTCCAGGGACACAGCCTCTTCTTATGAATGCAGGAGAGTCTTCTCCCTATGGTGCAATATAAAGTTCCTCCAGGTGTGATGGTTCACACCTGTAGTTCCAGCAGCTCAGGAGGCTGAGGCAGGAGGATCACAAGTTCAAAGCCAGCCTCAGAAAGGAAGGAACTAAGCAACTCAGTGAGGCCCTGTCTTTGAATAAAATACAAAATAGGACTGGGTATGTGACTCAGTGTTTGAGTGACCCTGAGTTCAATCCCTGGTACTAAAAAATTTTTTTCTGGGACATCAGAGAATCTTTAGCACCCTATAGGTCTATCCCTGAGCTGTTGAACCTTCAGTGTTGCTAGATAGCCAGCCAGTCTAGAACTTGCTCTATCGTCTGAAATATGTGCTATCAGGTCAAGGTGAGAATGAAGCAAGGTGGAGAAGACTGTCAGTTCCAGTAAAACCCAAGCTGCTCAGAAGGTAGGAGATCCTTCCCTCTAACCCTCAGTTTGGCAATGGGAACCCAGTGGCTTATCAGTAAGGTGGGCTGTTGGGACTAAAGGAATCATGGGAAAAGGACCTGTGCTAATCACAATGGTAAGATATAACCTGGCTCGAATTTGCCTCATTTACCTACATTTTTTTCCCAAAAATTTATTAGAATTTTTTTTTCATATGGAAGGAATAAAAAAATGTATAGAAAGTTGTTAAGGAATTCAATAAATAAACTTTGGGAAAAGGCAGACCATATTGTAGTAATTTTTTTCTTAGAATCATAGTATAATTGTAGGAAAATAATGAAGAAATATATCCCTCAAGACCCTATTAACTGTGTATAGAGTATGACACCAGCCAGTCTCCGGGGCTCTAATCCAGATTTCTTATCTTTTCTTTGATTTCCTACTCTGTTTATGTGGTATATCATAGTACTTACACTTATGAGTTGTCATGTAGGTATTCTCTTATTGTTTTTACATCAGTGTCTGGTATAGAGTAAACACTGATCATTTACTCTTCTATTACTTCCAAATTAATACAACTTTATTCATGTTAGGCATATTTCTCTCAGGCATTTACAGTCTTAAGCCTTTTACTTTACACAAGTGGGTCAAGATAAACCTTTGGAGATGCTTGTTTTTGAAGTTGTGAACACAAGAGAACCTTCAGCCCTGTAGTGCTAGGGGCCTTCCTGAGTGTACACATAGTCTGTGCTTCCTGTCCAGCTTAGTATTTGACTCAAGGGGCTTTGGTATTACAGTAGTTGAGGATTCAGGGTCAAATGTGAATCTGATTGCCATATACATTGAATTACCCTCCTATGATACTTCCTGTGTCTTTGAGCTTCTCTTTCCTCATATATAAATTGAAGATAATCAAATACAATGTATTTGGGGAGATTTCAAAAGGTGTAGGTCCCTGCATATAGCCTGGGACCTGAAGTTCCTGTTGTCCCTGGGGTGGGCCTGCCTCCTCATCTGAAGGTAGTGCCTACAGCAGTATGTCCAGCTGTCCACTCAGGAAGGCACATTTGTATCTTTTCAGAATGTGAAAAGGACAAAGACATCAATGATCATGTGCTGGGGGAGAAGTTTCAGTGCAAGGATGGGAGCTAGCAGAGAGATTGACACTAGCCTAGAAGCTCAGGAAAGGGGGCTATGTTCAGTTCAGGTAGGTAGGAAAGTCTGTGAATCAACTCTGGCAGTTCAACTGGGGGAAACTAAGAGCTCATTTGAGCAGGAAAGCATATGATGTCCCATGACAGGCACGTGCCTCCCAAATAATTATAAAACTACAAATCAACAAATCGTGTTGTGCATGATGGTCTAAAATTGATATGGAAAGCTTCATTCATTTCCACTTTTCCAAAATGCACCGAGTTAACATAATTACTAAATATAAAATTAAGCAAGTTTTTATGTGAGCAACCTAGTTGTGTGACCTTTGTTGTAATCATAATGTTGTTCAAGTGCTGCCTCATTTACTCTTAGTCCCAATCACCTCCTGAGTGCTGCTGACTTCTTGAGTCTGTCAATCTCTTCTTTTTTCATTGTTTCCATTAACCCCAGCTGTATGATTCAGGACATATTTTGTGTATGATTTACATTCCATCCTGGCACAATGTACTATGTGTATTACCACATGGAAATGTCCTTGACCAAATGAAAAAATGAAGGGGCATCTTTATGTAGAAGTTTCAGAAAGACACCTAACTTTAGAGAATGTCTAGGAATCTTAGAGAACACTGTCTTATACAGGAGAAGTCTTTGCCCACACCCTTTTCTTTTTGCTTTGATCATAGGCTAAGAGAATTCTGCTTTGAGAACTCCTTGGGTATGTTCTCACCAAAATCTCTGTCAAAGTTCAGATGATCTATTGTAAAATACTGCAGACCTAAATTTATCTGTATTCTACTTCAGAAAATTCCAATATAATATTCAAGATCAGACCCTGGAGCTGTCCCAATTAAGGAAGAAATTACAACAGTGGAGAGATGTGTCATTTCTAATCTACTAATGTCTAAAGTAACTTCTCACCCAGGAACATGCTGACAGCCACCAACGGACAGACCTTCATGAGCTCCTGGCTGAGGGGCACAGGTTGGCAAAGTGACTTGTCCTCAAACAGCCCATGTAAAGTGGCCAGAGGCCCTGATTACACTGAGTAGCTTCTAGGTTCCAGGTTCCTGAATCTCAGGATGTTCCATTCACCAAGTGATCTTTTGGCCAGGTCTTCTATTTTCCACATGAATTTTAGGGTATGACAAGATCAGGATGCCTGAGTGAGAACACAGAAGAAAAATACACAGCATGAAAAGTCAAAGCAGTCCAACAATGTCATTTCTCCCTGGTCAAAAACAGCTTCAGGATGAAAAGCCAGCATCTACCTAGTGTTCAAGTAAAGAAAGTGGATGTGACAGAAGTTCACATGTTAAACTGACATCACTCTGGATTAGGAGTGAGAGTGTCCCAGCCTCCAACCTGACTGCTTTGCTTACTACTGTGGGCCAGGGATCATTTTATCTCTACTGAATCTCTGTGTCCTGTTCTAAAGAAATAGCTGCAGAGTATATATAACCAAAATGTGTGGAATGAATAGTCATGAGTGCTTTTGAAATTACATAGATCCTCAGTCTTTGAACTTTGATTTGGGCCTTGATACAGTAACATCTAATGATGGGAATGTTGCATACAATTATTAATATTATTATTAATTTGATTTTAGTTTTGTTGATCAATGTATAAATAGAAGAGTTGAAAGTTCTTTCTAGGCTACATGGGTTAGATCACACCAAGAGTTTTATAAATTGTCCCAGGTCATATGTGAAAAGTAACATTAATAGACTGAAACACAAACAGAGTATTAGAAACAAACTTTTGAAGCCCTTTTACATAAAGAATAATTGATAGTCTGAACTAGAAAAAGAAACTTGGGACATCAAAGATTCTAGTTAATGAAGTCATTTTTCCACTTGTGCCTGATTTTACCTGAACTTATATGAAAGACACTTTTTCACACAGGATAAATTATGAACAGAACTCAGTAGTAAACCAAGTATAATCTAATGATGTATTTTTCTTCTAGATTGTTGGGAGAAATCATAGTTCTTGACTGTCAGCAGTGAATGTCTCAAGTGTGTAAGGAAAACTTGCAGGGAGCAGCATTCCACTTCTCCTACCTAGGAAAGTAAACAACTGCCCCAAGTTGACTCAATGTTACCAAGGGAATTCGTATAGGAACCTGGTGGTCTGATCCCCCGTGGTACCTTGTGATTGGGCAAGAAACCTATAAAATGTATGACTGATCCCACAATAAATGAGTTTGCGGGCTGCTCACCACAAGCCTGTTTCCACCCAACTCCTGGAGTCTGGGGGTCTTGACTTCATGTCCTTACCAGCATCTGAGCTAGCCTGGCATAACTACATTTTGGCACCCAATGTGCCTTGTCTACTCATGCACCTTGTGAATGGTGAGTCCCCCCTGATTTAGTAAGGGCCCCTTCATGTTTGGTGTGCTGATGGTCCTGTGAGGTTGAGGACAGGAACACTTGTAAGGCCCCAATGAGTTAGCTTAAAAAGTTGCCTGAGCTGCTGATGCTAAAAAGGGTTTAAAAATGAAAAGCTGCAGATGAGCTGAGGTCAGCCTAACTAGACAACAGGATAACCCTGGCAGCTAATTTAGGTTGTTGCTAGGGGTAATGGGGGATTTCCCCTCTTTGGTCAAGTTGACCTACTCACTGCTGACCTACTATAGACCAGTGGTTACTATGGTGACTAAAACTTTGCAGCTGAAACTTTTATGGCCTGATATGCAAACAAAGACAAAAACTCTGCAATTGTAAAAGAGAAACTGAGTCCCTTTGTCTGAAGTGTATAAAACAGCTTGTAAATTTGTGCTTGAGGTACTCATTGACTACAAAGCTGGTCTGTGTTGAATGCCCGAGCAGATGCTTGAATAAACTGGCACTTTCTGTGGTTGCATATGGCTTGGTCTCCCTCGTGGTTTCTTTGGTGGTGGTTCTGGGCTTGGGCACACCAACCCAGAGGTCCAGGCACAACACACTCCCCCCTTTTCTTCCCTATTTGTTTTGATTGCCTTATTCCTGGGAAAAGGTACACATCACCGCTGGTTTGTGTTAGACACCCCCCTGCTATCAACTCTACTTTCACTTTCGGTTCTCCCAGCGAATTCACATAAGGGATTGACCCCCCTGAATTTGGAAAAATATCTTCCTCTGTGGAGATTTTTACTGGAGACACTGTGTGGACATACAGCCATAACGTAAGGACTCACAAAAGTTGCCCACTAAACAGGAGACATATTGAATTCTAAATACTTCTCTGTATGTTGAAAGATAGGCTCTCTTAGTCCTCCCATGGGTCCCCTATCTTAGGCTTAGAAATACTTATTGCAGGTTACTTTAAAGTCCTTCTCTTCATTTTGAGAGATTTGTTTACTCCAATCTCCCCCCTATGCACAGAGCTCTGCAGCTCGCTGCTTTAAAGTCACTTCTCTCACAGCGCGAGCTTAAAGTGAAACCGAGACAAGAAAATGACCCTTCAGACCTCTGCTTCAAGCATTGTAACTTCTAAAGAGGAGGAAAGTGATGTCAATAATAACAAAGACCTCCCACCATCTGCTCTTCCCCCTCTATACCCTTGGAATGAATGCTCCCTCCAGTTTCCTCTGTGAAGCACGGAGTTTTAAAAGGGTCTTCTTTTTATCATGTAAGCAATATAAGAACTCTGAAGACCTCTGCTCACAGAAATCTAACATGGTTTAGTACAAGTTCTGAGCCTGTTTAATTACAGAAATCCTTCTTCAAAAATTTATACCCATTGGCTTTCTGAAAATTGTAAAACCACCTTCACCAATGCTAGTTAAGTTTGTAAATAACTTAAGGTTTGCTTATGTGAATTTTGTTGATTCTAAAGTGTGATTCTATCATGTTTAGCATGTACAATATATTCAATTTGGTTTAGTTATTAACATCTTTAAAACCTTCTCCCTTCCAGACAAAAATATTGTACAGAATGTAAGAAATAATAAATCAACTAAGTGACTAAAATCTTCAGACCAAATTTTTAAATATCCTGTTATATATTGTATTTGTAAGGAAAACAGGGCAGATGCTAATTGGCCCATTATTTTCATGAATATACATAAATATATGTTGCATCATATTCATTATTACACAGTGGAATATTTAATTTTTAATTCATACATTAAAATGTCACTGCTTTTTACAAAAAGCGGTATGAATATACAAAAGATTCTTAATATTTCAATTACCAATTTCACCAGTAAATAAATTTTTAAAAATTATATTTATATTATATATAATTTGAATCATATATATATATATACACACACACACACATTTTTTTTTTTTGTGGGCATACTTGTGATTGAAACCAGGGGTGCTTATTCACTGAGCCTTATCCCCAGAACTTTTTAAATTTTGAGATAGTGTCTTGCTACATTACGTAGGGTCTCACTAAGCTGCTGAGGCTAGCTTGAAACTTGATCCTTCTGCTCAGCCTCTTGAGCCATTTGAATTACAGGTATGTGCCACTATGCCAGGGAAATAATATATTTTAAAAATTAAAATTTCTGCCTACAGGCATTAATATGATCCATTTAGACCTTTGAGAAGTTTACAAATGAGTATGTGTAGCTAGATTCTCACATAGTTTCAGATACAAAAGTAGGGGTACACTCTCCCTCTTGAGTAAAACACAAGAATGGGTATTAAGGATGAGTGTGGATTATTTAAGTGAGAAAAGAATAGAGAGACCTTTTTAGATACAGGAAATTGTATGTGTAATTTCATTGGGGCATGAAACAAAATTATGAGTTCAGGGAACTAAATTTAATTTTGCATTGCTGATATAAGAGATTGTTCTCATATTCACCATTTTTGGTGCTTAAACTGACCATCCCATATGTGAAATTATGGGGGTACATGGGCAAGGTTAAGCACTCTATTGTAGGTTTTGGAGAACCATTAATGGGTTTGCATGGAATTACTGTTGATCAATTTACATTTTGTGTGATTTGGGTTGTAGGGAGGTAATTAGAGGTGAATAATACCATAGTTTAAATTAAAGCTGTGTATACCGTGATGAGAAGGAGAGGATAAAGTATGAGTACATAAAGTTGAATAGTCATATTTTGGTTGTTGCTTGGATTTAAATGATCATAAAATAAAATTATGTAAGATTCTCAGGATTCCAATTTACTCAGGTTTTTGGTGAATTTTGCCTAAATAGTAAGTCTTTTGGAAGTATAGGAGGGAACAGACCAAATGAGAAAAGTCATCATCCAAAAAAGCTGTCAATCATTAGTAGATAGCTCCATGCTGGTGCTACTGCTTAATTGAATTGAGTGCTAGCAAACCATAGAAAATCAATCCCAGTGATTCAAGTTGAATGGAATTTAGTGTAATTATTCACAATGGGGAAAATTAGCAAGTTATAGGAAGGTCAAGAAGACAAATGTATAAAAATAGCATTTCAGGATCAGTTCACTTAGATAGGGACCAAGAGAAAGAGCAGAATATGGCATAAGAGAGGAATCAATCTAGAAGTGATTCAACACACATGAACTCATTTGTGGCTAAGTGAAAATGCATGATGACAAATAAAGCAGCTAATTCATCCACATCTCAGAGAAAAATAAATTAGGTCTCTGAGACCTATTAGCATTGTTTCATGTTTCTTTTTATTAAAGAAAAGTCTCCTCTATTTTATGCTACAGTGTTACAAACAGTGCAAGAGAAGTTTCTTTTTATAAACGAAGTTAACTAATCAATCATTCTAGAAAAATGCAAATTTTTTGCCATGGCATAATTAAGACTTACCCAAAAACAGCATATTCATCCTTGGCAATAAGTGGTGGATGCTGTTTAAACTGTTGAAGTCTATCTCACTGTTTGGAGCTACTAAATATCACTTCAAGTCTCACAAAGTGACATCCATCACTGTGCTCTATAAAATGAAATGTGGATCACTTTACTATGGGAATAAATATATAATATCTCTGCAAAACTTAAGCCAAAGTTGAGCTATGGCAATTCTTACCCCCACTTGTCAGTCTTGAACTCTATAAATCAGACCTAGATCATGCCAGAAAAGACTGTTATAATTTACACTACCTACAAAATTGTTGGGTGGAAAGAAACAAAATCTCTCTCTCTCTCTCTCTCTCTCTCTCTCTCTCTCTCTCTCTCATAGAAGTGATTTGTACATGGTAAATTCTCTTTTCCTTTGATGTATGACATTTTTATTTTATTGTGTTGATACTGAAGGGATGGTTGGTAGGCAAGGCTGTAGCCATTTCTCCCCTGATTCTGCCCTCCCACCATTTTACAACCTAGATTGTTACTGACTGTGAACAATTAATTGATATAACTCACTACTTTTCTAGATTGTTAGCCTAAGAACTTCCACTACCTAAGAACAGATTCCCCAAACTTTGCACTCTCTCCCCCCTCCCCTTCACCCCTCCCTCCCTCTCTCCTCTCCCTCTCCCACTCTTTCTCCCTGACACTTTGCTGTTTGGCTTCATAAAATCTCTTGTGTGAGTTCCTGCATCCAGAGTGGTTTTCTGGGTGCTTTCAGAAACTATTGTTTTCTACAGTGCTTAGTTTTCTTTTATATATATTTTATTATTATTTAATGACATTTGATACAGAAACATACAAATATCCACAATTTAGAGATTTATTTTTCTCCAAATTATCAAAGTAATTAAATGTAATTTTATTACATTGTTGCCATTACATTAATATAACTACTAGTTTATGATTGTGTTCTGTTTCTTGTGGATGACTAAAGAATGATATAGTATACACAATGATTGACCTCAGAATAAATGCTGATAATTAAGCAGGGCATACAAACTAAGGCATTAGGCTATTTCCAAAAATTCTGTACCAACACATAGAACTAGGATAACAGATTTTAAAACCATGTCTAAAGTAATAACCTGCTGTTTTCAAAACTTAATTTACTATAACTCATTTGTAATTTCTATCCCATGCAAATGCAACATACTAATATTTATGTGGAAGAATTAAGTAATGGTTCTGATTGAAGAGTTAAACTGTTTTGAACATCAAGAAATTATCAAAGTCAAATGAACAAATCAGTTGCTTCAAATATTAAAGTGATACTCTTTTTTACCTTACAAAAAATAAAATTTATTTGCACAAAATTATTTCTTAATCTTTCTCCTATAGTAAGGAATTCTGTTGTCATCAGGCAATAGGAGGTAGCAAACTCTTCCCATAGTAGACATTGCTGATGATTTTCTAACCAGAATTGACTTTCCCTTAATCCATTCTAATGTACTTCAGCTTTAATGTGAGGTCTTTATGGGTCCAGAAAAATTTATCAAAGACTGGAACTTGTATAATCATTTAGATCCCATCAAAAGATTCAATGTTGAACATGATGTCTAATTGAAAAGATTAAATCTCAGGATCTTTTTAGTGAATGCAAAAAGAAAAGCAGAGAAAACAATACATTTCTGAACACTATAGTGTGCATTAACCAAAATCAACCTTATGCACATATTTGGCCCATGGGTTCTAACTCAGAAATCAGTAATTTTATGTTTTAGTTAGTAGAAGTAGAATATTATCCTTCTTATAGGCAAGGGCATCTTGGATGCATCCAGGACCAGCCAGATTGTTTTGTATTTCCTCTGACCTAAATGTGCAAGTGTGAGAGAGCAGAGACTTCAAGAGCTGTGGGCACATTAGAAACAGAGAAAGTGGTTAGAGCCAGCATCCAGTGGCACCCACCTATAATTGAAGCCATTGAAGAGGCAGAGACAGGGGGATTACAAGTTCAAAAACAGTCTCCATAACTTAGTAAGGCTGTAAGTAAATTAGCTCTCTAATTTATCCTGGCTCAAAATAGAATATAAAAAGGACTGGGAATGTGATTCAGTGGATAAGCCCTACTGGTTAAATCCCCAGTACTAGGAATAAAAAATGATAGATGATAATTATATGATAGATAGATAAAGTGGTTTTAATCCACAGGGGCACAGAAAATTGGTACAGTAAAGTTTTCAACACAGACAGAAGGAGGCTTATTTCAAAAAATGGGAAACTGTGCTTAGCTCAACCTCAGAATGGAAAAAATAAGAAAACAATCATTTTTACTTTGAACACATATAAATAAATTTTTGTAGTGTTATTACTGATATTATAGATTCTAGTAATGTATAACTCAGTGAAATAAAGACTATTTATGGATGGTTTAAGTGATAAGTTGTTGACATACAAATACATGAACACAAAAACTTTTCATTATGTTATAATTTTTAGGATAAAATTAATGGTTTAATTCCAAATTTGACTTCAACAATAGGTTACATTATATTTGTACTTTATGTAAATTCATGAGACTCTAATTTGAGAATATTCCCCAATTCATAATATCATAAATAACATAATTGAAAATTTATATATATGAAATACATATAATCTGTACCTTAATATTTCATTGGCAATTTTGTTTATATAAAATTAAAGGACAATGTTGTTATTTTCAGTTGTTTAAATAAATTCATCTCAAGTATCTGCCAGTATTAGAAATAATTGTTTCATAAATTAGTTTCAATATGAAAATAATTATTTCATATTTATTTTTATTTTTCTTTAAATCTCAATAGTTTAAAAATTTGTACATTTTATGTTCATATGGGATCATAATTCTCAATATTACATTAATTAATTGTAAGCCAAAATTAAAGCAATGCATTTTTTTCTTTCTATAGTGCTGAAGATCAAACCAAGAGTCTCAGGTATACTAGGTAAGCACTCTACCACTGAGCTATAGTGCCAGACTCAAAGCAAGCAATTGGGAGTTCACATAATATTTTTCATAATGTAGAAATACCTGGACACTCATTTCAAGTTAGACAAATATCTAAAGAAGATTATTTAAATTCAGGAGGGGTGGTTAACCAGGATTTGAACCCAGAGGCACTAAACTACTGAGGTGCATCCCAGCCCTTTCTATTTTTTAGTTAGCCACAGGTCTTGCTAAGTTCTTGGGCCTTTGCTAAGTTGTTGGTGATGGTCTTGAATTTGCCATCCTCCTGCTTCACCCTCCCAAGACTGGGATTGTAGGCAGGCACTACTGCTCCCAGCTTATTTAATTTTTAAAAATTTATTTATTTTTATTTTTTATTCTTAGATATACATGACAGCAGAGTATATTTTGACATATTATACATACATTGAATATAACTTATTCAAATCCCATGGTTGCACATGATGTGGATTTTTATTGGTGTTGCATTCATGTATAAACATAATAAAGTTCTGTGTGATTTATTATACTGTCTTTCCTATTCCAGTTTCTTTAATTTTAACCACATGAAATAATTGTGTCATATAATAGGCTAATAGATCTAGTTTTACCCCTTCACCTATGATTTTTCTATTCTGTATTTTCTAAAATTGTAGAAATGTTGCTATTTAAATTTAATTCAAATGGAAATAAGAAATGCAATTCCTCAGTTGCACTTTTCCATAATTTCAGTGCTGAGTAGATCAATTTGGTCAGTGAACACTGTATTCACACATACATAGAATGTTTTTTCCATCAATAGACATATAATGGAGGGTTCTTGTTCACTTATTTGTGCTTCAAATAATACAAGCAGCATTATTTCAAATTATTATCCATTGTTTTCATTTATTCCAAAACAAAAATGATGCTTAAGGTCCTAAAACTTGCTTGAATCTGGAATTAAGAAACAAGTCTCTTCCCTCATGCAGCTTATGTTTACTGGATAAGAAAGAAATTAGTAAACACACACAAAATGTTTTACAGTAAAAAGTGCACTAAAAAGTAAATTAGATAATGTGATAGAAATGTCTTAGAAATGTGTATTAGGCCAGGCTGAATAATCTGAAAAAATGTCTTGGATGGAGACATGAATGAAGCCAGGGGGTACAATCAATACCAATAACAATACTGTCAATGCTTTGAGAGCATTCCATATGGATGGAATAATACAAATGTGTTGATAAAAAGCACTCGAGGCTATGTCAGGACGATTATAGATTTAAGACCCTAAGCAAATTAGAGAGACCTTGTCTTAAAAAATTTAAAAAGGTGGGATGACTGAAAAGTGTCTAAGTGTTTATGGATATGCTTCCTTGGATTTAATACCTGTTACCAGAAAAATAAATATATAAACCAAAACCACAGACACTCCTTAGTGTGGGTCAGGGAGTAATCTCAGGGTGACTAGAAGCAAAAAGCAGTAACAATAGTCAGAGTATGTCTATGTCTTGCCTTTACCTCTTCATCAGGATTTTGAAGTATATATTAAAATGTGACAGAAAGCAATAGAGAGATTCAGAGATGAGGTGCTTGGCATAATACAATTTAATATTAAAGAGAGCACTGATTGCTGCACAGTGAAAAGAACAGGGTTGGCATAGGCAGTAATGGAAACAGGGAAGACAACTGCCAGGGTAGGAGTTTAGATGAGAAGTGGTGGTGACTTGGGTATGTAGAGTAGCAATGGGAGAGAAAGTTTTGATTTTCTGTGAAGGATGAATTTTTTCTGCATTACATCTCTGCATCTTCTCCAGTCATTGAACATGAAACCAGTGTTCAAAAGCTCACATTATGCTGCAATTATTATTTCTGCTGAGTTGTGAAGTCCTCTATCCTGATTAACAAATCATACTAAATCCATACTAATTATCAGGGGTGTTGAATTATTTGAAAATAATTCCAAAGCCTACCATCACAGTTTAACAATTATTAACATGTTTGGGAAAGAAGAATGGTATTCATGTTATTTCTCATGAAAGTATTTCTCTAGTCCTCGCATGTTTATTTGATGACCATTTCCCTTTGTCCATTATCAAATGAGTGCTCCTTAATGTTCTTGCTCCACAAATATAATGTTTCCTTGGATGCATCAATAGATGTTGTGTATTTTGCTGTTTAGTACTCATCTAATTTCCTTTTCTCAAATCACAACATGTGTTGTTTGGTAAAAATGAATTGAATGAGAAATAATACAATAAGAACTAAAGGAAAGATACTATGAGATATTTCATTAACAGGGCATTAGATTAAAGAAGCAGACTCAGATGTTCTAATAATGTTAAAATAATTGTAGCATATTGCAACTCTATTATCCTATAGAGGAGAGAGAGGAAAATAGAAGGGAAATATTTTATCTGAACTTCTCCTTTGATATGTTTTCTCTTCAAGAGGGTAAATGTGCTATAAATATCTAAACAAATATTTTAGTATTATATATAAATAAATTGAATAGATTAATTCATGACAGGGAGACTAACAATGATATTTTTATCACATCTTTGTTATACATGCTATGAAAGCCTGTACCATGATATATATAGCTAGCATCCTTTAAAGCAGCTCTAAGAAAATACCTTTCTATTTTCTACTAAATTACCACTCAACCACAATGATTATGTTCTCATACAGCAGGCATTTTATGTATTAGTATAATGGTTCCAGACACAACAGTAAATGCTACCAAAATTTTTAATAACTTCAAATTTACTACTTTATTGAGGAAAATATTTGAAATAATATTATGAAGTAATTAGAAACCAGAACAAAGTTGACACCCTAAAAATTTCTCCTTTGAAAGTTCAATGTTCAACTGCAATGTTCTCTTTATGAAAGAAAAACCATGCAGTTTAACAAGTAAGCAAGTACTTACCTGGTAGAAAAGTATCAGATCATACAAAAGGTTTTTATTCATAAACTGTTGTTTCATATTATCAAAACTAAATAGAAACATTCCCTGCATATAATTTTGGTATTCTTCTTAAATTGATAAGTCACCTAGATATTTTTAATGTTTTCTAGTTCATTACTGTTTTGTTTTATTTTGTTTTTCATAGTATTTAATAATGTGAAATGTTGACTTCACTCAATGGTTAGATTCCATAAAAACTGGCTATGTATCTGTTATTTAAGAAAAAAGCATAGCAAGTATGAGTCAATCACTCATTTTTAAGTGTTTATGATCTATATAATATTTTATTTCAATATTATGTATCAGACAAATATAAGTTCAAGTGGTATTTACTGAATGTCTTTCTAATATTGTTTCTGTGTTTCTCCTACTATCCCCACATTTGAAATAACTCCTATTTTTTTAATTCCCATCCCCTCCCTTTATGTGCTTTTTCTGACTACATCCTTGCAAAGACAATTTTCTATTTCAGACTTGCTTCAGAAAACGTGAGAAAGATAAGTGCACTACATTCTTGTACTTCTCCACTGCTTTCAACACAAAACAATGCCTTTGTATGTATGAATTCTATTCCTTCTAATCATGTAAAAGGGACATAAACTTTTTTAAACAATGCCCATTATGTTGTTATGCCAGTAATCCAGAACACAAACCAACACTTAAAAGTCTTCTCAAGGGATTAAATATCAATTCTCTTCTTTCATTCTGTAAAAATTTAATCTCCAAAATCTCCCTTTTGCCTCAAATTCAAATGAAGAAACTTAACTCTCTTCATTTGCAATACTTATTTTCTCCATTGAATGCAAACTGATAGTCTCTTTGTCAGAGAAACTTATATATTCTCTTTCTACTAGTTCTATTCATATGGACTATGCTGTCATACACTGCTCCCAGATCTGTGCTACAGGATTGTTATTTTTCCAAGAAATATGTGTTTTCACTTTTAAATAATATGGAAATTACTTTCATGTAATTTAACCTCCCATGTGTAGTCTCTTCCATTACAGAATTTCTGCACAAGCTGAATGTCCTCCTTCACACATCAAAATTTCTCAATGGTTTTAAAAATATCATCAGTATTATAAGTAAAACAATAATTATATAAAACCAACAGAGTCCTATGTGTGATATAAACTAAGCATTTTACATATAATAGCTTTGTTCATTCTTCTCCCAGATTTTTCATAGCTACTCCTCTCTTTATATTTTACAAGAGGAGACTGAGGCTGAAAATTTTAAATGCTCAGTTTCACAGAGCTACAAATTGCTATATGTGTTCTGAGTTTTCCAATCGTAGTTCACCTAACCTGTACATATTTTTTTTGTTTTGTTAAGCATTTTACTTGCACTTAAAAGGAAATCTGTTATTGATACTTTACATATTCAAGGAAAACTGCTCAAAAATTTTTAAAGTGAAGAAACTTATGGCGACATGTCACTATATTAGTCATTAGAGAAAAGATGTGAAAAATATTATTTGAATAATTAACTATAACAGCAGAAATGAACAGTAAACAGAATAAATGCTGGGAGATTTGTAAATTCAAAACTACACTGATCAGAAATGTAACCATTCAATTATGAGAGCACAGAACAACATCAAAAGAGCACCAACTCTCATGGGACATGGATAAGTGTCAACTGAACCTAACATGAGAAATGCAGTAGAAAAGACCCTGACTGAGAATTAAGGAATGCCTACACATAGGTTACTTTTCTGAAGATATCTATTTTATTTGCAAGACACTAAATCTACAAGAGAATGATTGTTAAATCATTGCAGTGTTTGTTAGTGTGCCAGAAAATAATATGGTAAAAATCATACATGTATTCCTATTGAAAGGTACTCAATTCATGTGAATACATTTTAATATAAAATTCTATAAATAGCATCAAAACACCATCAGAAATGCCTTCAAATGAATTTTTGGATAGAAAACCAGAAACTGTATGTTGACAAACTATACAAAAATGTAATATGTCCCCTACATGTTTGAATTTCTCAATTACTGAGTTACATAAGATTAATTCAACATATACAGAAAAAAATTAGAACTGTATTAAATTCATTTGCTTATATTTTCGGTGGTGGGGAGATGGATTGATTTCTAAGAAGGCAGTGGGATTAACAAGTACAGGCAAATTAAATTGGATAATACTTGCTTAATTCAATACAATAATTATTCTAAATTATCTACTAAAATCTCTTATTGGGGAAATTAAAGAGAATATCTGCATATAATAAAGTAATGAAGGAGATTAGTTTCTACAGTTACACGTGAAGAACAAAGGCATAAATGAGGTATAAAATGATCATATTTTGTGCCATAGAGTAAACACATGAGCTAATTCTTACATTGAATCGCTTGAAAGCCATTAAAACTTTAATCAAAAAGAAAAAAGGAAAAAAGAAAGAAAAACATGAGAAAAAAATGATGAGGACATGTGCATAAGAACCAAAGAACCATTGGGTAAAAAAAAATCACAAACAGGTATGAATAAGTCAAAAATATCATACTTCAAAAAATTCAGCTACATTGAAGAATGCAATATTGTAAAATAAATATATTTCTTTAGTGAACTGTAATATATAATGAAAATATTTAGAATGGGTTTTAAGTTAATGAATTTTAAAATTCTCAAAAAGACTCTAAGTTTGCCAAATATTTGTGGCAAAATCACATCACAATTTCTTTTCCTTTTTAGTATGCAACAAAGAACACATCACATTTAAATATCCAAGGAAAAGTCTTTCAGTAGAGTTTATTTAGGTGTAGATCTTGAGTATCAATTTTGATCAATTTTAGATCAGCTATCTATGCAGACTGGTTACTTTTCTCATTTTACTCTAATTTAAAAAAAATTAATCAAAGAGCTCTTGATCCCTATTTCAGAAGGTTAATAAAGTTTTCACTCTTGTTATTCTTGTACATGCTAACATTCTGCACAGTGTCTATAAACAGAAATCTACTCAATAAGTGTGATTCTGGGAATTAAGGGGTAACTCTTCCTGTTTGCTTTTTAAACAAAGTGTTTATTAACAGAAATTTTCATTGCTTCTGAAAACAGAAAATTTTACAAGCAAGAAATATGGCTATGGCCTGAGTGTTTCTTATAAGGGACTTTGAAGATAACATGAAAAAGTAAAATTTAGAGCAAAAATTTGCCTTGCAACCATATATTGCCTTTAGCAAATGTGAAAAATAGCTGGGCCAAGCTAATTAGACAAAGAACAATATAAAAAATTTAGCCAAGAATATAAATGATATTTTGATGCTCTTTTAGAAAATAGCTTTCCGGTCCATTCCATCATTCCTAGGGATGATTTTTCTATACTTTCTTGGCTTCAGAAGGCATTATATTTGAAAGACTTACTTATCTGTAATCATGTTTTACAGTACTGAGTTTTGAGATCACATGCAGCATTTCCTACAGAGTAGCTGTAATAATAGTAATAATAATAATAACTACATCCCTAAGTTGACAGCAACATACTTACTCCATTCTAACAATTACCTTGACTAATTCTATTAACAGTCTTATTTCCTAGTAGGAAAAATATATTTTGAATAGGATTAACAACTAACTTTTGAATGTGTATCTTTCTACTGATGCTCACTGAAACCCCAAATAAATTATAAATGCTGTAACAGGAGGGGCTTAGTCTTGCTAGAGAAAAAGCTATTTCTTTGTTTCTATAATAGTTTTGGATTCCTATTTGTGATTTCTTAGAAGAAATAAACCAAGTAAAGAATGCAAAATAATTTAAAATATTTTAGTGAATTAATGATCTTATGAAACTCTCTTTTGGATATTTATTATATCAATTATTTTTTTAATTTTTTTTTGGTACAGAAATAAAATGTGTAATATTTATGTTTCCAATTTACCTTCTCCTTGTCATTTTCTATACATACTTTTATCTAAATTCATCACAAATTAATTTTATTGAACCCAGGATCGAATAAACACTAAGACACATCCCCAGATCTTCTTTTAGATTTTATTTTGAAGCAGGTTCTTGCTGAGTTGCTTAGGGCCTCACTAAATTGCTGAGTTTTGTTTGGAACTTGTGATTCTCCTGCCTAACTCACCTAAGCCACTAGGATTACAGGTGTGCACACCATTATCCCATTAATTTTTTAAAGCTTGAAATTTTGATAAATGAATAAAGAATATGTTGTATATATACACATGGAATCATATTTTTCCATTAAAAAACATTTGCAACAACATAAGTAGAAAACTTATTAAGTTTCAGAGGCAGAATCCAAAATTCAAAGCCAGTCTCAGCAACTTAGTAAGGCCCTAAGCAATTTAGTGAGATCCTGTTTCAAAATAAAAAATAAAGATATGGGTATTTGACTCAGTGGTTATGCATCACTATAGTCAATTCATGGTATATAAAAAAAATAACTGGTTCTGAGAAAAAGCTGTTTTACTCCTAGATATAGAGCACTGAAAAAAATAAATAAAAATATACCAAAAGATAAAATACTTGAAAAAACCATAAATGTCCACAGCAGCCAAACACTCAAAATAATACAAATATCTATTAATTGGATATTGAGTAAGAAGACATAGTATGTCCATATGGTAGACTCTTCAGCAGTATGAAGGAGTGAATTATTGATAGATGCAAAAGCATGGATGGATTTCAAAAACTCAAAATTTAATAAAAGAATTTGTCATGACCCCCTCCTTCTGGGTGCACCTTTTTTTAGGATACAAACTTTGTTTATGCCTGTACTCTTCTTGCCATCTTCTGCCTCACCATAGCAAGTTGCCTCTTCCCAAAGACATCTCTTTTATCTCTACCACATCCTTGTTCTTCTATCATCCAGGGGCTGGCTTAGGCTCCCATCAAAACTTCTCTACTAAGGTCTGTGAGGACACCTTCATCATGAAATATAGAGGTCATATTTTCAGTCCTTAACTTTTTGACCTTTTACTGGTGAAGACAGTTTGAAGTTCTTCCTTGCTTTGTTCTGCTCTATATTCAACATCCACATGTCTAATGAGTCCTTCTGTGTGTGGATGTCCAACAGACACATAAAGTTTAATAGATTCAAATTTGAAGTAGGTTCTTCTGCACACCATACTTAGATTTTATTCTCTCCACCTGTGATCTTTCTGTACAGAAATGAAATGACTTCATCTAAGCTGGAAAACAGAATGCACCCTTAACAATGTTCTTTCTTAGTTATGGGTCCAATGTTATCCAGATATCCATTGCTCTGGCAAATTACCTGAAGAATCAACTAAAAAGAATGAAGATTTAATTTGGGTTATGATTTGACCCCATTGCTCTTGGCTTCTAAGAGGCAAAATATCATGGTGGGGAGTATGTAGAAATGCAAATCTGATCACTTCATAGTTTAAAGGAAGGTGAGGGAGAGGGGAGAGATATACGGGGAGGGGAGTCAGGTTAAAGCTAAAGTCCTCAAGGACAAACTTCTAAGGACTTACTGCTTTCTGGTCCCATATCTTGCAGTTTCCAGTTCTCCAAAAATTTTATTTTGTTATGAATACATCAATGGATTAATCCATTGGTGACATTAAAGCCCTCATAATCCAGCCACTTCCTGAAAACCCTGCCTCTGAACATTGTTTTACCAGGGAGATTTGGGAGGTTTTGTGTGACATTGCAGATCCAAATCACACATGTCCTATCTCCTAAACAGCTCCTTCAGGTGCTGTTTCTGTGCTATCCAAGCTGCCTCTGTAATTTCTTAATTAAACTGCAGCAATCCCCTCCTAGTAGCTCTTCTGTTTCCCACTCATGCCTAGCCATAGTGCAGGGCATTGTCTGAATAATGCTTCTAAAAATTTTTTTGTGGGATAATCCCCTGTTTAAAGCCTTCTTGGTACTCTGTCTTTTATGTTAAAATTAAAACTCTGCTTTGCATGTGGCATTCCCTTCACCAGGAACACCCTTTGTCCTGGCTGTTGATTCCCTCTTATTTATTCTCTAGATCTCACTTTAGACATTAATTTCCTGGAACATTATTCCTAATTCCTCAAGGCTGAAGATTTCTCCTCATATGTTCCAGGAAGTATTGTTGCTTGTCATATAATTACTGTAATTGTTTCTGTCTTGCCTGGCACAAGGACTGGACAAAAGTGTCTGATAAAAACTTCCTGAAAATTTAGAATGAAAGCAATTTCTTTTCACCAATGGTGATCAAATTTGAGTTGCTATGGAATCACTTGGAGGGCTTACTAAACCATAGCCTGCTGTGTCTGGATCCGTATGGGCAACCAACTGTTTCAACCACTGCAACCAAACTCCCAGGTCCAGCCAGGGGCAAAGGGGGATTGAAAAATATTCACAGACACAGACCTTGAAGATTAAGCTGAAATCAGGTGGCGCTCTGCTCTCTGATGGAGATACAGATCTAAAGAGTTATGCCAGCAATCTTTATTTATATATGTCTCATTATCAGGTTAAAGACTATGCAGTTTTTTATATTCAGGAAAGTTTCAGAAATTATGATATCCTATGTAGTTTTTCTGTAGTTGCAATCCACAGTTGGAAAGTGCAATGATAGGAGCTTTGTGTAGCTCTAAGGCAGTCCATTGTTAAAAGATACTATAAGGCAGGCAAGAACCTGGAAAGCAGAGCTGGTGAAATAGTGTGGTTGTCTAGCATAACAATTTCTTCCTTTCCTGGAGCTGTGTACCTGAGATGAAGATCAGAGCTAAAAGGACTCTTGCACAGAACATGCTCATGCAAGGCATTGCCACAGCAGCTAAGCATCCTGTGCCCTTGCACAGAAACATTCCCAGGCTCTGGGCATGTCACATCTATGAGGTTATTTCAGTCACTTGTCTTCCATCCTCTGTCATGGCTCTTCACAGGAGGGGTTGGCTCCTTGGTGCCTCTTGTTGCTAGGAATATAAAAACAATTTGCATTAATTTCTCATTAACAGTTACAACTTTGCATGTCACTACCAAGCACAGAGACTGGGGGTGGGTGCAGGGTACTTCCCTGGGTACATGCAGGGGCAAACCCACATGCTCTGGGTCCAAGACCCACAGTATTTCCTCACCCTGCTTTACCTGTGCGGGTCCCAACTGGCCCAGCACCTGGGCACCCTCTCCACACAAGTCAGGACTGCAAGCCCTGCCTTGAGCTCTTCCTGAGATGCAGCTGTCTGCATTGTCTACCACAGTTCCCTAGGGTTTAAGCTTGCATGGGAAGCTGCCAGATCAGAGCAAAATTGTAGGTGGGTGGGAGGGACTGAGTCTGGGCATGAGCTGCCTCTCTAGGCCATCTGTTTTGGCAAAGGTGGTGCATGTGAAGGGACCCTGAATGGGGAATGGTGACTGCTGCCCAGGGAGAGGTGACAGTGAGCCAGGGCTCTTTCTTGTCAGTGCTGGTTGGTGTGAGGGCAGGTCAGTAGTGGTCACCAGGAGTGGCCAGGCAACTTGAACTCCTTCAGGGCAGCTGCTTCATCCCTGCCCACTCCAGTACCCGGGCGTAGCACCCTCGGTGGTTTGATATGGCAAGGTGAACACCAAACCAGTGGATTTGGAGGGCTTTGCGGACCCTCCCAGTTGCAACCTGGGGCCAACACCTGGGATGCTGGTGCGAGGAGGTGGGTGGCAAAATTCCGCCCTAGCAGTGGCAGATGCTGGGCACTGCTGGCGCTTCAACTGCTATTGTTCTGGGAGCCCTCTGAAAGTCAGTGTGTGCTTGACACTGGCACTACCAGGGGGCACAGGCATGTTTGTGGGCTAGGTGCAGTGGATGGGGGTGGGAGTCACAGGCCAGGGCATCACCTGAGTGGCATAGGGTGGGTGTGGGCAGGGTGGAAACTCCATCCAGGGTGGTCTTTGGGGTGCAACATTGAGAACTTGGTGAGCATGATCCTCTGGGTTCCCACCTTTTCCTCAGAGTCACTGGGTCAGGATGGAGTATCAATAGGTCTGGAGGCCATGGGTTGGTTAATGTGGCATGTCTTCAAATCTCAAGGCATCCATGAGAGGAAAACTGAGGTAGTGAGTGTGCACCATGTTGCTGCTTTTTTTTCCTTAATCAAAGCCATGAGAAACCTTTAAAGCTGTGAGCCTGCCCTCTGCTCCTTCAAACAACATTGAATACCCATCCCATTACTCTGATTAATGGTGGGTTTATTAGTGTCTGAGTCTCAGCACTACAGACTTGTTATCTAAGAATGACTGATATTTGGTGAACTTCAAATGTCAAGTGCCTGTCACAGTGACGCACCCTTTCAGTCATCTCCACTGTGCCCTGTTCTCCATGTCCCCCAAGGCCTGGTTCCCAATCCCAAGTGGGTGTTGTGTAATACCTGGAGCAAAACTTCCAGCATCTGCAGTTTTGCCAGTTCACTGTTTCTCCCTTTGTTGACTTCTATTTAGAAAACAGAAGTGAGCTCTAAAATAGGGAAGGAGAATCTGCTGATTTCAAATGACCTATTGAAAATGGAGATGCAATCTCTTGTGCAAGAGTTTTCCCACCTAAATCTCAATTTCCCACCTAAACTTTACCAAGCCCTCTAGGTAGCATCTTCTTTTACAGAAGTTTTCTCTTTAAAAATTATTAATACTTCTCTTTGGTGGGGTCTTAGAAACATGTAAGTGAACTTGTTTTGCTGCTAGCTTCTTTAGAGAAATTAACTGTAGTATATTCATTACCTGTATCCTGAAATACTGCCACACTAAGAAACTGCTTACTCTGGGTTTAATGGTAGTTGCCAGCATTGGTTCTGTTCTGTGTCAGGTGAAGGTGATTTAGGTGAGTCAGTGATTTCCATTTGATAACATTTTAAAGGTCTGAACTCAATTATGGTCAGATAGTATGACAACATATCCTTTAAATTAATACTTATCTTATGTTTTGGAGTATTTTCCTCCCTCAGGCTTTCATAAATGTATCCTTTCACATTCTACTGCATGAAAACAAATTGCTCTACTTCTAGTTAACTCTTCCATTACTTATAAAAAGTTTATTTCATGCATATGTGATTTTTGCTTAAAAATTTAGTCTGTGAGAAAATAACTGAATCATTTTGTAAAATATAATCTGTGGATTGAATAATTCATAGATATTCTTGGATTCACCATAATTAAAGGAACACTTTTTTCATATTTTCCCATATCATTTCAAGCTCCATTAAAATATTAAGTGTTAAATATTTTCAAGTATATTTTACTGTTTTCAGAATGGTTCCAAAATAAGCCAGACTTCAGCTCATTTAAAGTTATATTCAAAAGATTGGTTTTTATTGTAGAATTACTGTGATCTCACACAGGGAATAAAATACATAGCTCACCAAAATTGTAGATATCTGTTACACAAATTAAATATATTTTTACTGTAAATTTAAAGACATTTTACCTTAGTTTGTTTATCCAATTTAAATTAAATCTTTTAAAATCATGTGAATTAAAGGTATTTGCATCCATTTTCTAAATTTTAATTTCATAAGTGCTCATTATTTGTGTCAATTTTGATATCATGTACATGATATTTTGATACACATATATATACAGACAACACAATAGCAGACATGTTATACACATAACAAAAGAAAAGGCCTTCTAGTTTTTTGTAGGTAAATCTCCATTGCAATATTATAAATGTTTTAAACAACAAACTTTAGAGTTGAATAAAAAATAGAACTGAGCAGAAAAACAGTAACCTAGGTATATAACATCAAAATTGTGAGCTCAAAAAATACCATTTATGAAAAAACAAGAATCCTAGAAGAAAAAATGTTAATGGCCATTAATTATAGTATGAGAGATTAATAAAAAGACAGGCAGAAGGGGAAGGCCAGGGAGAGAGGGAAAGAAAGAGGGAGATGGAGAATGAGAGAGAGAGTCTTAAAATCATTTTCCTGTCTTTCAGCCAAGAAGTTTAAAATGTACACTTTTTTTTTCTTCAGACTCAGGTTGGTCTCTTGCTGAGCCTGCTAGCTTACATTCCATTGCAAGGGAAATTGCTGCCTAGGGATTTTTAACCTTTATTAAGCTCTTAGCTTGGGTTTTTCTGAACAGGTGAGGGCGATTGCCAAATCCATGAGGCAATATTTTCTAGATTAATTGAAATCCACCATCTGGTACCTTAGAGGTAAACAGAAATTGTGATTGAGTGTCTAGGGTATACAGAAAAAGACATCTTTTAAATCTAACATCATAAGACTAGGTAAGATACTGAAATTTCTTAATGAAGTTTGCAGAGTTTGGAGGTGAAGGAGCCTAGCCCCATCTCTATCTGTGAAAGATCAGAGAGGGAGAAAGAAATATGGACCCTGAATCATCCCTCCACACCAACAACCTCCCTCCCATAGGGGAGCTAGAACATGTGCTTGAGACCTCATGCAGGAGGACTGGGTAGAGAGGGCAGAAGTCAAAACAGCAGGCCAAAGGAGACAGGAGCAAGGGCCAGTGAGGCCCCTGCTGCAGGAGACCAGTATGGGGGTAGATCATTATCTGGCTCAAAGTCAGAGAAGGAGGAGGGATTAGGAGGGGAGAAGCCAAAAGAAGGTGCTCAGGTTTGCAGGAAGAACAAAGACTCACAGAAGTTGTATGTCATTAAATGGCCATTTTGTTTGATTATCTGAAGGTCTCTGTGGCCAAATGTCATTACACCACTGAATAAGTTTTGGTGGCTGTAGGCCAGGTGAAGACATTTAAGATTATCTTGTAGACACACCAGCAGTGAATCTGCCAGAATGGAGGACCCAGATCCCATGGTGGAGACTGATTAATAGCCAAGTCAGTGTCTATTGCATCCCAAGGTCACAGACTAGTTGACTGGAGATGAGAAGGCAGCAAATGATGGGAGTTGTCATCCCTGCCAGTGTGTGCTAGGCAAAAGGCAAGGGGGTTAAAGGACTGGTTGCAGGAAATTTGAGAGAAAAACTAAAGAAAAGCCTCAACCCAGAGAGGGAATCTCCACCATAAACATCAGGGATCCACCCATCACATAAGGTCAACTAAGGGGGCCAACTGTAATTGTAAAAGTTGTGGGTGGGGGAACCCCCACTGTTCAACTGCCAAGAGTCATGTCTTACTTCAGCAGAGGAGTGTTTAAATCAACCTATGGGAAACTTACCAATCTGAAGCTGGTGGTGAATATGCAAGCAAACATCAGGGCGATTGGAATGTGATACCAGCATCAGAGGGTCTGGGGTAACAGATGGGATTCCACTTGCCTAAGTGGCAGTAGAAGAGCCCATCCAAATCATGGCACAAGTGAAAGCACCCAGAAACTATTCCTGATATGGGAATGCACACAAGAGATTTAATCAAACAGACAAGTAGAGTGTCTGCACACAAGGTTGTGAGAGAGAGAATGGTGGGGGAGATATTCTTAGGTAGTAGAATTTTGTGCAGTGATAATCTGACCAATGATTGACTAGGAAGTTTGTGGACTAACATTGTAGGTTGTAAAATGGTGGGGGGGTAGAATAATGGTGGCAGCAAAATGGCAGATCTGATGCCAATACCATCTATAAACAACTGAATACAACCCAACCAGAAAGGGGAGGAGGGAAATACAGGCCATATAATCCTCAGAGGTGGGAGGGAAATCAGGAAGCTGAAAGATACAACTGTTATAATTTTCTTAGATGAAGGTCAGCAAACATATTCCTTAAAGAATCAGAGAACAAAGAGCTAGGTTTTGCAGACTCCATGGTCTCTTCCACAACTGCTCAACTCTGCCCATAGAACTGGAGAAGAATCTCAGCCAAGATGTAATCCAATCAGTGATGTACTCCAATAAATTTTTAACTTGAGAAACACAAGAGAGGCAGAGGGTGGGGCACTGGTAGATTTGCCTCTGGGCAATAGTTTGAGTAGAGTAGCAGTAGTAGTAACAAAATAAGTAGAAAAGTTGTAATTGTGATTTGCACATGCTGTTCATAACAAAACCCCATTCTTGTAGGAAAGAAGGAACAAGATATGAATGTGCAGTGAGCAATGCATGGTTCAGCACTGAGGCAGAAGCAGAATTAATTGAGGCCTGGGAGACTCAAGCCTTGATTTCACCCATGCCTTTATTGATTTTAAAATGTTTACCTCATTATCCAGGAAATTGGAAACTGGAAGATTGTTGATCTGTCATCTATTCAGACAAACTGAGATTCTGCAGGAAACAAAGTCATGGAAGGTTAAGAGGCTTTCTAAAAATCAATTGTTGAAGTCAAAATGAAATCTGTCTCTTTGTTCCTGTGCACCACTATTATGCATACTTCCAGTAATAAGGACAGCAAATTTGGCCACTGCAGAGCACTTATGAAGTGCTTTCAATGTCTCATTTATTCTTCATAACAACCCTAGGATAGAGATAAAACTGACTTCTCTGATTTCATACTACATTCAAGAAATGAAGCTCAAAACAATAACTGACTTGCCAAAAATCATACAAGCAGGAAGAGGTGGAACTCAGATGTGAACCCTGGTTTGTTCTCTAAGCCCAGGTTCTGCACCATCAGATTATACTGACTAATGTTTCCTATTTACTTCATTGCACTTTTGGGCTTGAGGAAGTTGCATTACATCCCTAAGGAGTACTCAGAAGTCTCTGCAGTTTTGAAATAGTGATATGGTGAACTTGGAGTGCACAGCATCAAACAGGAATTAAGCAGTGACTGTGCTGTCACCATAATAATCATCTATGGTCTTAAAGCCCTTAATATACTGCCTGCCCCCAAGAACAGGTACAAATAGTTTCTACAGGAGTCCCATTTTAGGAACCATCCAGTCTTTTGGAATAAAATATTTTGTAATAGTGTTAGCAGGTGTCATGTTTCTCCTCTCATTCCCATTCTCTAATCTCTTGAATAACTGGAGATTCACAAACAGTTTTAAGTAATAATAATTCACAGATTCTGTGTCCCCTTTACACAATTTCCTGAAGTTCTAACAGTCTGTAAAATCAACACTGGACACCTGACCAGAAGGCTGCTGTGACAGAGTCAATGCAGAGAATTTTCATGACCACAAGCCTCCTTTGATCTGCCTTTCTATAGTCTACTAAATTTTGACACTCCATTACTTCACTAATGCCCAGTAACCTGAAATTTGCTATTTCAATTATGTTCTATAAATGGAATCAACAGCAAGGTCTTTTAGTAGGGACAATGATACATTACTAAGAGAAATGCTTTGAAAATAAATTGAGTACTGTTCACAAAATATTTCAGCCTTGTGTAGCATTTATAGGATACTTAGCTAATCTTAGATTTTTTTTTACTTCCCCTACTTCCTTTAAGATGTAGAACCTTCAACAGTAGTAAAGAAAAGACACAATTACAATAAGTCAAGTTTTGTACCCTCAGAAGCTATACGCAGGCAGGTTGGCCAACCACATTGGTTTGCCCAGGGACTAAGAAAACATTCACTTTAAAAACTGAGAATCTAGAACAAACTAGACTGAGCTGGTGACCCTACACTCATACACAAAATCTCTAGTTATATGATCTAAACAGTCTTTGTTTCCTCCTTATATCCTTTTTGGTGGTATATGAATCCTTCAATACCAGCAGAAATTTCTAATAGAAAAGATTCACAGTAAAGCAACAAAACCAGGAGACAAAGGAGATATGTCCCAACCATAAACCCTATTTCTTAAACATTTTCTTTAGTTAAAAATGTTAAAAAGGGTAAAGGTATGTATGAAACAAGTTTTAACTTGTTTATTCTCCACCTGAAACTACTCCACTTGGAAACAAAAACATGGATTTTCATTTCTCTGATGTGAGATAATTTATTTTCATTAAAAATCATACACTAAAAAATCAGTATTATTTTACTTGAGATACAGCAAGGGTTAAATAATTTTACACTCTAATAGGATTTAAAGTATGGGAACAAAATTATTTATTTAATTATCAAATTAAAACTATCACATCTAATTATGAAAGTCTGAAGTGAAATCAAATTGGTGTGGTTGTTTTCTGATGCATACATGTGCATCTGTGCAGTCACACACACTTACAGGTAGATTACATAGCTTTAGCATGTTAGCATGAGACACATGTGAAAGCAAGAGAGCAAAACATTTGTTGTTTTACTTTCAAGGTTAATGTGTAAAGCAAGGAAAGGAAACAAAGAGAAGGTAAGGTTCTCACTCTCAGTTCCATACCAAGGAACATACCAGGAATTTTCTATGAACTTGTGATCCTTCTGCCTCAACCTCCTGAGCTACAGGGATTAGAGTTTTGTGCCACCATGACTGGCTCAGAATATATCTTTAAAATCTTCATAAACTACAATTCATCTCAGAATTTCAGTACTAATTCATCAGTTCCTTTCTACATACTATTATTAAGTATTTGGACTCTTGTTCACAAAAGGATTAAGGCAATAATTTTTACACATCCAGGTGGCATGAGGGTAATCAAATATACAAAATAAAATTTTTCTTTCTTAGAGTTGCTTGAACTAACAACAGGATAATTCCACCATTTTCCCTACCTTTGTTGGAAACACTCAAAAAAGTAATAATATAGTAGCCCCTCTCCCTGATCCCCAGGGATATGTTCCAAGACCTCCAATCGATGTCTAAAACCATGAACATTACCATCACTCCTTAGTGATTTTTTCTAGGTAGCTTAGTATTTCCACAGAGTACTGGAGTTAATCCATTCTTAATGCTTTATTCCCTGATGCCTCCTTTTCATAACTATCCATAAGCTTTGGGGTCATTATTAAATAAAACAAGCTTATTTGATAAAAAAAAAAAAGTGATACTGCAACAATCTGATAACATGGAGGTAGCATATAGAGTTTGGAGACACTGGACCCAACGTATGATTTATGTCCTCAGAGGAATGGAAGACTTCATCCTGAGAGGCTGGGTCATGTGCACAAGGACACAGACCATGATGTGTCAGACACAGGATTTGAACTCATGCCATCTGATTTTGAAGATGACATTCTTAACTACCATTTTTATCATTGACTCTTTTGAGTATTTACTAGTTATATATTCTGAAAGATGTTAAGAAGAATAGTAAGATAACAAAATTGTACTAAATCAGGACATTTTCCATGAACAATTCAGAAATACTATTTTTTAAATCTTTCTGTTTGGATTTTTTTGAGAATCTCTATCTCTTTATTGAAATGATCTTTTGCTTCCTGCAGGTACTCTGTCAGCTTATTGGTATTATCATTCATTGCCTGCATTTGTTCTCTAATCTCACCTTTTGCTTCATGAATCATCTTAATCATGTATAATCTGAAGTCCTTTTCTGACATTTCTTCTAACATACTGTCATTGGATTCTATTAATATAGAATCTAGATTTGTTTGGATCATTTTCTTTCCTTGTTTTTCATGTTGTTCATGTATCTTCCCTTCTAGCAGTGCAGATCTGGGGTATTGCAGATTTCCCCCTATAGGCTTATAGTGGCCCTATAGGTTTCCAAAACCCTTTCTTTAAGGGGAGATCAAAATTAGCAGTGCCCAATTCAGACACTATGCAATCCTAGACCAAATAGCCCCTAAGAGAACAATAACAAAATTGCCATAATAAACAGAATGAGTTCAAATATTATCTTCATTAAAACAAACAGATTTGCAATAAGGTCTGTAGTTTCTAATGGAGGACCAAGAAGATGCAGAGCTATGTAGAATGTGGCTGTTAATGGGATAATGAAAAAAATAGGGGCTGAGGAGATAGCTCAACTGGTAGAGTGCTTGACTCACAAGTGCAAGGCCCTGAGTTCAATCCCCAGTACTGCAAAAAAAAAAAAAAATATATATATATATATGTATATACATATATATACACACAGAAGTTCTAAATAATATAAAGGGTAAGAGTGTAAGAAAAAATTGGATATTAGTATGCAAAAAAGGGAGAAAGAGACTCTGAGAAAACAGGTAAACAAAAGGAAAAGAGATCAAGAATAGTAAAGAAATAAAAACTTAAATTTTTTCTATGAGGAGAAAAAAATCTGCAGCATAACAGCATAGACCATTCTCAAATTTGGTTCATGTGTTAAGTTATAAAACCCAACTATAAAATATACACATTGTGATATCACCAGGGGACAAAAATTATCTCTCAGATATAATAATTTGTCTCTTCTAATAATGGGCATGTCTAGACTGAAGAAAGATCCGTGCTCTCAAAAGCTAAGAAAATTCTAAGGATAACCCCTCACTTATAATGTTCCAAGGAAAAACAGTGCAATACCATCAGCAAGAAATAAAACCAAGCACTAAAACATAAAAAAATTATTCTGGGTGAAGAATAAACTAGTGTTTCAATGGTTGTCTATTTTTAACATTCTAATCGGTCCACAGCAGATTTTTTCCCCAGGGTTTTTTTTCAATTTATAACTTTGCTGAGAGTGGAGCTGGACATTTTCTCAACCAGGTTGTGGAGCTGAGTCTGTTATGTTCAGGTTTTACCCAAAGATAATGAATGCTATAAAGACAGGTTCCCCAGTCCTCTTCTCTCTTCTTCTCACTTTTCTTCCTCAAGCTTCCCAAACTCTGCTTCCGCTTGACTGACTTCTTCATTTCTTTTATACTGAATTCACTTCCTATTGATTCAAGACTTCTCAGCAAAGCTGGAATTGGCTGAAAAGTCTGCTTTCTGGGGGCTTCATGCCACCAGGCTCCCCGATATCTTCTCCCCAGTTGCACTCTTGTGGCATCTTATCTCTGTCCTTCTATGAATGTAGATTATTGGAGTTTGCATCTCTTCTCTCTAGAATCTACTCTTAGAAGGTGTTGTACACTAACATGATTTCAAGTACTCCCTCCAAACTGATGAATCCCATGTTTGCTTATCCAGTCCCAGCTTTCCTGTGAACTCTAGACCTGTGTGTATGTAAATGTTCAGTTAATCTTTCTGCCTAGGGTTTTCATGTGTCTCAAAATCATTTGAATCCAGATTTCTTAACTTTAGAGAAATGTATATCAAAGAACTCAAATTAGGCCCTGATTCCATTTTCATTCAGCACATCTTTAGGACCTGTGCATTCTCATTTTGACAAAGCTTTTTGATGTGTCCACTCTGGTTCATTTCTTCTACCCTGTCTTAACCAAGGTTGCCAGTGTCAATGGACAGGATGTTTGAGGAAGTTTCCAAGTATTATCTTCTAATTTTACTCTTGTTTTTCATTATTCAAAGAACAGCCACCTTTTCTTAAACCAAATCATATCATAGCACTCCACCTGGAAGAATCCAGAACTGTTTCTCACAAAAAAGAGCCAGGTGACCATGGCCCTGCTCCTCTTACCTGGAACACCCTCCTAATAGCAATGCAGCCACTCTGGCTTCCTTTCAGGCATTGGAACTCACCAAACTCCTGAAAACCTTAGCACCAAATGGTTTGTCCAATGTTTAGCCCATCTCTTTGTGTCACTGGGTAGTCTTTCAAATTTTGGTATAAATATTTTATCCTTGGGCAGGGCTTCTCTGATCATTTTATTACATCTATGTATGTGTTTTGCTCATGTTTCTCATTGTACCTTTATCAGATTGTGAATTTAGTGAGAACAGGAATCTGTGGAACATGACATAAAGGAGGTATCGGACATATACCTGTTGAAGGAAGGAGTGCCTTTTCTTTACTCCAAAGAACTCAGGCCAGAAAATGAACTAATGAAATGATTCAGTGAAGTATAATAATGACAATAAAAAGGCAAAATGAAAGAAAAAGAGAACCACCATAAGGCCATGGTTGTTGTCAAAAGACCATGCACTGGATATTACTTCTGTATTAAATGTTCAGAATGGACAAATATTGAGACAAAGCCTCATGGTGTCTGCAGCTAGAGAAGAGTTATAAATGGGAATGACTACAAGTGGGAACAGGGTTTTCTTTCAGAGTAAAGGAAAATTTCTGGTAGGGAGTGGTGTACGTGCACAACAGGTTGGATGTGCTAATGACCGAGAGCTGGAACAGAACACTTTACAAGTTGATTCCATGGTGGGAAGATCACAATTCAATAAAGTTGTTATTTTAAAAAAGTACATACCCTTGAACAGATGAATGGATAAGGAAACTCTGGTATATATAATACACAATGGAATTCTATTCAGCCATAAAGAATAATAATATTAGGGCATTTGCAAATAAATGGATGGAATTGGAGAATATCATGCTAAGTGAAATAAGCCAAACCCAAAACACCAAAGGCTGAATGTTTTTGCTGATAAGTGGAGAATGATATATAATGGGGGTGGAGAATGAGAGAAGAATGGGGGAACTTTAGAATATGTAGAAGGAAATGGGAGGGAGGGGGTATGAAAAATGGTGGAATGAGGCCGACACCATTACCCTATGTACATGTATAATTACACAAATGGTATGGATCTACATTGTGTACAACCATAGAAATGAAATGATGTGCCCCATTTGTGTACAATGAATCAAAATGCAGTCTGCAAAAAATTAAAAACTAATTTTAAAAAGTACATGAGATGAACTGCTGTGAGGCAGCTATAGCCCACTCACTACACCACAAGTCCTACAGAGTGATTCCATTTTATTGATCATTTAATTTGCAGAGTCTAGCACAGAGGTGAGACTTACACACTTAAAAAGGACTGGATACTAGGGACCATCTTTGAAGCAAATACTCAAACCATTAGGCCTAGTTAGGCTTTGGTCATTCTATTACAGGGAAGCATGAACCCTCATGAGACATGATTTCACAGATAAAAAAATTGGTAATTCACAAAAGACTCCAAGATTTGTGCCAGTATTTGATAATTATGCACACATATACAAGTTCTATATGGTGGGCAGTCCAGTTCATGATCCCTGAACTTCAAAAAGGGAGAAAAAAAAACTTCTTAGAACTTAGCAGTATGCACTGGAACATGGTGCGAATGGCATCACAACACCAGAGGCCTGGCACAAAGTGCCTTCTGCCACATTGCCACACTTGTGGCAAGTGGAGATTAACCATGTCACAAGCATTCACAAAAATGACAAGAAAGTTTCCATTGAAGAGCTGAAGTTCATCCCAAGATCCACCTTTAACATATAATTTGGCTTTAGATCACCTAGTCATTTTCTATCCAGTTATCTACAACATCTGTTTGATAAGGCTTCATCTTTTTACCTTCATAGTATGCCATGAAGAATGAAAGTGATCCTGCAGATGAGTAAGAAAATTGTTTGACTCCACATCATTCCAACTGGCTGCATGTCTCCCCTGCTTCCAGTTTCCATTCTCCTAACTCCCACCCCATCCCATCCCTGCCAGTGCAACATCAAACAAAAAGATACACAATGGAATAATATTCAGCCATAAAGAAGAATAATATTAGGGTATTTGCAGATAAATGGATGGAATTGGAGAATATCATGCTAAGTGAAATAAGCCAATCCCAAAAAACCAAAGGTCAAATGTTTTCCCTGATAAGTGAATGATATAAAATGGGGGTGGAGGATGGGGTAAGAAAAGAAAGGAAGTACTTTAGATTATGTAGAGGGAAATGACAGGGAGAAGGGGGTTATATAAATGATGGAATCAGACAGAGATCATTGCCCTATGTATATGTATGAGGACATGAATTGTATGAATCTACATCGTGCACAACTATAGAAACAAAAAATGTACCCCCTTTGTGTACAATGAATCAAAATACAATCTGGAAAAAATAATTAAAAGATAAGATGTGTTCACATTAGACAGTCACAATACTGCTGTATATTCACTTCACGTGTAAAAAGTTGAATCCCCAAAATATTATGTTAGGATTTTCTAAAATCAGAAAAAGATTGAGGAGGACCACTGGGTCTCAAGGTCACTTTTATCACTCTAACCCAGTATTCTCTCAATACTAATTCAGATCCCACATACTTCCATTCACTCTGAGACAATTATGTGCCTCATCCACTTTCAAGAACTCTACCTCAGTGGACACCCATCCTGCACATGAGTTGCCAAATACATCAGCTGTTGCATTCAACTTTTAGTGGCCTACATTTACCTCCTTAACACACTTGACACTGCCCATGCCCAAATTATTTATTTTTTCCAGTCTATAAGCTTCTGGCAGACCTGATTATGAGGAATTACAATGCCCTGGCATGAGATATGCATCACCTTGAGCTCCAAGTATAGTTCTTCTATTGGGTTTCTTTTCCAGGAATGAGACAAGAGCCTCTCATTACTTTCTTTATGTATGAGAATAAAACTTTGGTGGTCAATATTTCTACCCAAACACCTGGGATAAGAAGAGATATGATCAGATCATCATGATGAACACGCTTGTAAGTGCCAGTACAGACTGAAACTCAGTGATCTTTAGCTCAACCTTAGATGTGACAGGCATCCTGAAACAATATCAGAAGTTGTGCTTAAGGGTCATGCCTAGGTCTGGATCCAACTACATAGACTTGCAAATCTTTCCAACTCCATGTTTTAGCATGTCACTATGTCACTAGCCAGGATCAAAACACTTTTGCCTTTTAGGGAATTTGGAGTTTTTTTTTTTTTTTTTTTTTTTTTTTTTTTTTTTTTTTTTTTTTTTTTTTTTGTGCTGGGGATCAAACCCAGGGACTTGTTCTTGCAAGACAAGCACTCCACCAACTGAGCTATCTGCCCAGCCCCAGGAATTTGGAGTTTTAAGAGTTAAGTTTCATAGATTACATGAGCATAATTAGCTACTCCTTAAATGAGTGAGTTAACAAATGATGAAATGACCTGTATCTGACACTGAAAGTACAACAAAAAAACTGATAAAAGTTACTCAAATTTGACTAGGTAATGGATTGCACATGAGATGCACAGTTCTGATGCCTCCCTAATTACCCAGCCAATAATAGAATGGCTTCAGTTTCCCAAGAACATTCTCACAGTGGGAGAAGGGAAGGGGAGGGTCGACAGGGCACAATTCCTGAGAGTCTGCAATTCCTGACAGTGCTTAGGCAGCACTAAGCAAAGACTGAAAATTTATTTTGTAAAGCCTACCTAAAAACAGTACTGAAGGACATAAGAAGCAGGTGACTCTGAATATTAATGTATATTTATGTGTCTAATTAGAGTGTAATCAGCAGAGATGGGCATGGAAATAATAATGTCACCACCTGATGTTTACTTTACAGGTGAAAGTTTGTTTTCCCACTTATAATTTTATTCAACAAATAAATACTTGCAGTCATAACTCCAAGAATTTAAGAGGGCAGCTTCTACTACCTTCACCTGAGATATCCCATTAACTCAGCATTGTTGAGGATAGTTACCTTACTTGCCCAAGGTCACAAAGTCACTATGTTCAGGGTTGAGAATGAAGCCTTCATTCCAGTGTACTTTATCCAACACCACCTTTTCAGATGTCATGTGCTATCTTCTTTATTTATTAATTAATTCAAGAAATACTCATCTACTCATCTGATAAATATTCACTGCTTAGTGTGGGCAATAACTGTGGTTAAGTTTCTGAGTCATTTCTTGGCCTTAGGGATCACAGTTAGTACAATTAACCCAGGATTTCAATGTGTATACATAGATAAGGCAGCAATAAAGAAGTATTATTTTATAGTACATAATGTAAGTACTTAAAATGCTTCTTGCTTATGACTATTGCCACTTCAAAACATTACATGAACACAAATTTAAGAGTTCAACAAGAGAAAGGTATGATTCAACTAACATTCCAGGATTGGTAACTTCAGTATTTATTGCTCATTAAAACTCTACTTTAATTTTCCTAGTTTTAATTAAAACATTTAGTAGAGTTGGTGAAATGCAATTATGAGAAACTGACTTAAGATATATAATAGACTGATATTTCTTTTAGAATGCCTTATTGTCACTAGATCTGTGCATGTAAAACAAAGTTACATTTTATTTCAAATGAAAAATTGGTACACAGAATATAAAACTGTTGCCATTAAACACTACATTGTCAACTAAAATGGAACCAAGTTATTCTTAGAGTCCACCATTCTATGGCTGTTCAGTTTGCACAGAAATAATTTCTGACCTGACACACACCTTCAATAGCAACACAACTTCAGCTAACTGCAGACACCAAGAGAAGATACTAAAGACTTCAGTCACTTCATCTGCACTAGTGAATGATGCAGACCTCAATCTTAACCATTCATCTACTGCCAAGCAGTGGCCATGACATAACACTGCCTGTGAGACAGCCTTTATCATGCCTCCTGATTAAGAAAATATGAAATTCTTATAATAATCTTGTTCATTGAGGCTTTCACTATGCACAGTGGGATCCTGTGTAAAGCAGAGGACAGGTAACTGAGTTAGCAGGCTGGATGCTATTTGTTGAACCAACTGACAACACATTAGAAGAAATGCCAGAGAAGGAGTTTAGAATGTGTGTAGTTAACCTGACCTGTGAAGTAAAGTATAGAATAAGGAGTGAAATAAAAAAAAAATACAGGAAATGAAAGATCACCTCAATAAAGAATTAGAAATTGTGAAAAAATACCAAGCACAAATCCTTGAAATGAAAGAATCAATAAACAAAATTACAAATTCAATAGAAACCATAACCAATAGCCTAGACTACTTGGAAGTTAGAACATCAGACAAAGAAGACAAAATATATAACTTTAAAAATAAAGTCAACCACCCAGAGAAGATGGAAAAGACTATGAACAGAACTTCCAAGAAATATGGAATAACATAAAAATACCAAATTTAAGATTTATCAGAATAGAAAAAGCCATGGAGATAAAAACCCAAGGAATGAACAGTCTTTACAATGACAGAAAATTTCCCAAATCTAAGGAATGATATGGGAAATCAAATACAAGAGACTTACAGAACCACAAGTGTAGATAATTACAAAAGATCACACCAAAACAAATTATGAGAATAACTGGCATACAGAATAAAAATAGGACTTTAAAATCTTTGAGAGAAACAAATCAAATTACATATAGGGGAAAGCCAATTTGGATTTCAGTTGATTTTTCAACCCAGACACTCAAAGACACACATAGACTGAAGTTGAATGTTTAGGAAAAAACATATCATTTACATGGCCTTCATAAACAAGTTGGGGTTTCCATTCTTACACACAATCAAGTGGACTTCAAGTCAAACATAGAAGGGATAAAGAAGGACATTTCAAACTGCTTAAGGGAATCATACATCAAGAAGACATAACAATCCTAAATATACATTCCCTCCAAAATGGAGCATCTACATACAAACTCTTTTCAACTTCAAGAATTAAGTAGAATACAAAACAATAATACTCACTTGAATATACCTTTCTTTCCTCTAGATAGATTCTTCAAACAAAAACTAAGCAAAGAAACCATAGAATTAAATAATATAGTCAATAATTTAGACTTAACAGACATATATAGAATATTTTTTTCATCATCAAGCAAATACACAATCTTAGCATCACATGGATTCTTTTCTAAAACAGAACATATGTTACAAGACAAAGCAACAATTATCCAATACAAAAAATAGAAATACTACCCTGCATTCTCTAAGATCATTAATGAATGAAACAAGGAATCAATAGTAAAATAAAAATAAAAGCTACTCCAGCACCTGGAGCTTAAATAACAAATGGGCTGCCATAGAAATCAGGGAGAAAATTTAAAAAAATATACTTAGAGGTAAGTGAGAACATTTATAAAACATATCAAAATGTCTGGGACATTATGAAGGGAAGCTTTAAAGTAAAAGTCACTGCATTGTGCTCATTCATTAAAAGAATTAAAGGTCAAAAAAATGACCTAACTTTACATCTCAAATCACTAGAAAAAGAAGAAATAAACACCAAAGTAGTAGAAGACAGAAAGTAATGGTATGCTTTGACTCCATGTACAAATAGAGAAACAACATGTATCCCATTTGTATACAATAATAAAATAAATAAAAGACAGAAAGTAATTAAAAGCAGAGCAGAAATCAATGAAATTGAAACAAAAGAAACAATTGAAGAGATTGAGGAAATTAAAAGTTGATTCTTTGAGAAGATAAATTGATAAACCCTTAGTTACACATTGAAGTGAAAGAGAGAGAAAGCCTGTCGCGCTGCCCCGCCCGCAGAGAGACACGACACCTGGTTCTTTTCAGCCTTTTTATTGCGCGCACCCCCTTCCTCTCAGTCCTTTCTTTGTTCTCCTCCTTTGAGGAACTTACACTCCAATATAAACATTACTGTAACCAATCAGCATTTGAGCATGAGGGGAGAGCATGAACAGATACAGGCAGTAAATGCAGACATGCAGTGATCATGCACTGTCCATGAGGGAACTCAACCAATCCCTGGAACTTCCTCAAAATGATGTCAGTTGTTTGTGCAAAAGCCAACCATACTGGCAGTCTGCCAAGCACCATCTTAGCCTTACCACACCTAGGGCCAGGGGTCCCGGGCACCCCGACAGTTCCCCCTTTTTATTATAAAATTAAGGCTTGGGACCGTGTCTGTCTTAGGCGGAGTGGTCAACCACCGTCCTTACCTGTCATTGGATAACTGCAGAGCATGCTACAGCTCCTGTCTTAGGTTGGTACGGTGTCACCTCCTTCCTTACCCGTCTCTGACCACCGGTCCAGCATCGTGAGCCATACTTGTGGGGAACTGCCGGCCTCTAGGGCAGTCATGGCCTGATGAAAAATAATCTGGTCCATTTGTTGGGTGGCTCGTAGTTGTACAACCAGGCGGGTGAGGAAAAAGATACCAAAGAGGAGTAAAAACCCCAAAGTGCCAAGGCTTGCCCACTGTTTACAAAATTGAAAGCAGAAGAAAACCATTTAGCCAGCTCAGACATAGAAGCAATTTGTACCCTAGTAGAATTAACTTTGACAATTTTAGCCCTAAGTCGTGAGGTAAGATTATCAAATTGAGATGACCAAGTAGAAGTAAGATAGGCTGACAATTTTTTAGATAACCCAGCTGCGGTGCTGGAATTATCATATACAATGGGGGTAGCACAAACAGCTCTTAAAGAGTAAACACATCCCAGTCCCAAAAGTTTTTGTAATATGTCCACTTGTTCTTGTAATAGGTCCACTCTCTGATTCACCAGGAGAATGCCTGTTCTTAAATGTTGGTTTAGAGTTTTTAGAGTTTGTAAAGTTGTGGCAGTGTTTTCGGCTAAGCAGTTCACTGTGGTTGCAGTCTGTAGAGTAGTTGTTAATGTAGCGGCTGCAGTCTTGACAGTAGCACTGGTAACTCTGTATCTGTAACAGAGACTGGGACTGGTGGGAAGGTAGGAACACACATTAAGTCTGCCAGCAGGAACCTAGAAGCATTTTAACATTGAGAGATAGCACAAATCTGAAGTACAATTGAGAGAAGCAGTTGTTTTGTTACATAGTTGAACTGTTCCTCCTAAGAGACTAAAAAGAGGTTGTAAGTTAGTTTATTCCGTGGAAACACATAAACTGAGCTGCAGCTCCAGTAAAGCACCGGGCTACCCTTATTACCCAGAGTTAAAAAACCCCAAACAAAGAGACAAAGAGAAAGACCTGAAGGTCTCCTTTATTCCCCCTTTTTGTTTATAAAGAGTATTTTTGAGGGTGAGATGTGTATGTTCAACAATACCTTGTTTTTGTGGGTTATAAGGTACATCTGTGGTTAGAGTTATTTTAATTTTAGTGAGGAATTGGTTTTTACCAATTTTAGTTTTTAAAGAAAAATTTAGACTTTATAACGTAGTACAATTTTTAACAGTTGCTTAACCATAATTGTATAAACCCCTATTTTTAAGACAATTGTTCTAAAGAATAAAACTTAAGAGACACAAAGTTAAGAATGAATTAGTGTTTTTAAGAAAACTTTGTTATTTTACCATGTCATTTTACCATATAGATTAAACTTTGGCTTATATCAGAACATTAGTATTTCACCTTAGGAAAAACCTTAAATAGCTTTAGCTGTTTTACATACATACAACCAACTTAGTTACACATAGACTTGTTGAAACTTGTCCTTTATTACACACAGACCTTTTTTATCCAGAAACATTTTCTTTTTCTTTTTATTAAATATATTTTCAAACCCGGAACCTTTTATTTTTTCTTTCCTATCTGTTGACCCCTTTTTGTTTACATTTTGATACAACTCTTATGAAATTTTTGAATTTAGATAAATTACTTTATTTTAATAAGATTAAATATTTTGTTATTTATAGTACTCTTAATTGAAACACAGTTGAAACTTTTGGGACCCTTTATATATAGAATTCCACTTGTTAGGACATAACTTTTAGTAACCTTGTTTTTAGTTTAGTGAGGACACAAAGTAATTGTAAACCCTTTTATTTACCAACCTATGAAAACACCAATAAGGTTTAAGTATGATACCCCATGGAATTTGAGGAGTTAAGAGTACCTGATGTTATTTAACAATGAGCACTTTAATTTTGTAAATTAACCAGACGTCTCTACAAACACATTTGAGTAATCCCATACATGTTAACTCTAATTCACTTATTCTGTAAGAACCAAGAAAGCAGGCAAGTGTCCTGAACAGTATTTGCTGTCTCTTTCCTGTTGAAGAAAAGTTCTAGGAACAATTGATATTAGACATTTTATTAACATCAATATTTTATTTGCTTGACCACCTAGAGACTCGCAAGTTATTTTTAAAGACATTTTACTTTCATTAGTTTATCCAATTTAAATTGAACCCTTTTAAATCACGTGAATAAAAGTATTTGGATCCATTTTTAAATTTTAATTTTAAGAGCGCTCAGTTTTGACAAAACATGACATTAGACAGCACGACATAACACATAACATAAAATCAAAGGCCTTGAAACTTTACAGGTAAATGTTCATTGCAATGAAACAGATGTTCAAAAACTTCAGTTGAATAAAAAATAGAACTGATCAAAAAGAAAAAAAATCATTAACCTAGGTATGCAGGATCAAAATTATGAGCTCAAAAATACAGCATTAAAGAAAAACAAAACAAACGAAGAATCCTAGAAAATAAGTTAGTTTTGTGTAGAAGTTTAAAACGGACATCCTTTTGTTTTCTTTTCTTCAGGTTACTTCCCCCCTTCCCGCTGAGACTGCTGCAGTTTACATTCCAACGCAGGCTTCAGGAAGGCCAGGCAAGGGGGAGGGAGGATTGATTACCCAGGACTTTTTAACCCTTTTTTTCCTGGTTGAGAAATCAGGTTAGGTTTGAATGCAGAAAATCATGAAACAATTATCTCCCAATACTTGTGGGGACTATGGCTACTATATTATGTTCCCACTGTGGAATATTTAATAGCCCCTCATTTAAAAACCACGGAGAGACCTTCTCTATGGTATTAAGGAACATTCGAGCTGTTTTTGCTTTTAGTGGCGTTCCATGACTTTTTAGCAACTCCCTAAGAGGCTGTTGCATTCCAGTCTTAGACAGTTCTGTTCCTATGATTAAATCTTACAGCACTAAGAGCTCCAAGCACACAAACAAGCCACACAATTGATGTAACAAAGACACTTATGACACAGAAAATCTACCACCACTTCATACACACAGACAACACAAAACCCCTTGGCTAGTCACTGTTCCGTGAACCTTAGTCGCTGATCCGCGAACCTTTATAGCTAGTCGCTGCACCGCGAACCTTTATAACTAGTCGCTGTTCCGTGAACCTTTAAGGCCTTTTTACTGCTTAATTTACTTTATTAAATACTTACCTTGTACTTACTCTAGAGTTATTTTTAGGGTTCCCGGGTTTTGGCGCCACCTGTTGCGCTCCCCGCCCGCAGAGAGACACGACACCTGGTTCTTTTCAGCCTTTTTATTGCGCGCACCCCCTTCCTCTCAGTCCTTTCTTTGTTCTCCTCCTTTGAGGAACTTACACTCCAATATAAACATTACTGTAACCAATCAGCATTTGAGCACGAGGGGAGAGCATGAACAGATACAGGCAGTAAATGCAGACATGCAGTGATCATGCACTGTCCATGAGGGAACTCAACCAATCCCTGGAACTTCCTCAAAATGATGTCAGTTGTTTGTGCAAAAGCCAACCATACTGGCAGCCTGCCAAGCGCCATCTTAGCCTTACCACACCTAGGGCCAGGGGTCCCGGGTACCCCGACAAAAGCCCAAATTACTAAAATTCATTATGTAAAGGGAATATCATGATGGACACCACTGAAGTACAGAAGAAAATAAAATTATTTTGAAAATGTGTACTTCAATGAAATAGAAAATCATGAAAGCCTTGACAAATTTCTGGGGACAAATAAACTACCCAAACTGAATCAAGAGGACATGTACAATGTAAACAGACCAATAAAAACAATAAAATTGAAGACACTATCAAAAGTCTACCAACCAAGAGAAGCCACATACCAGAGATGAATTTCAACTGAGTTCCACAATGCCTTCAAAGAAGAATTAACACCAATACTCCTCAAATTATACCATTACGTAGAAAAGAAGAGAATCCTCCCTAACTCATTCTATGAGTATTGTGTTGATACACAAAAAAAGGCAAAGACACATGAAGGAGTGAAAACTTCAGATCAATATCCCTGATGAACCAGACCCAAAAATTCTTTTAAAAAATTCTGTCAAATAACATACAAAAGCACATTAAAAAGATGATGATCCAGAATCCAATGAAGTTCCTCCCAGAGATGCAAGATTAGTTCAACATATGGAAATCAATAACATATACTAATCACATCAGTAGACTTAAAGATGAGAATTATATGGTCATCTCGATAGATGTAGAAAATATATTTGACAAAATGCAGATCCATTCATGTTTCAAACACTAGAAGAACAAGGGATACTTGGAACATAGCTCAACATTGTGAAAGTCTTCTATGCTAAGTCGGAGGATAACATCATTCTCAATAGATAAAAAATGAAGCCTTCCCCATAAAAACTGGAAGAGGACATGAATACCCTCTTTAACTTCTTTTTGACATAGTCCTTGAAATTCTAGCCAGAGCAATTGGACAGATGAAAGAAATTAAAGAGATATGAATAGGAAAATAATAATTTAACACATAATTATTTACCAAGGACACAATTCTACATTTAAAAAACCCAAAACCTCCATCAGAAAATTTCTACATCTAATAAAGAAATTCAGGAAAATAGCAGGGTATAAAATCGATACCATAAATTAACTGCATTTCTATACATCAGTGATGAATCAACTGAAGGAGAAATTATTAAAACTAGTCCATTCACAATAACTGCAAAAAAAATGGGAATCAACCTAATGAAAGAAGGAAGAGTCCTCTACAATGGAAACTACAGAATCCTACATAAGAAAATGGAAGAAATCCTTAGAAGATGGAAAGATCTCCCATGCTCTTGAATAGGCAGAATTAATATTGTCAAAGTGATCATACTACCAAGACTGTTAAAGATTTAATGCTGTTCTACAAAAATGCCAATGGCATTCTTCACAGCACTAGAAAAAGTAATCATGAAATTTATTTGCAAAACAAGAGACCCAAAATAGCCAAAGTGATGCCAAGAAGAGTAAAGCAGGAGGGATCACAATGCAGACCTAGAGAGTAATAACAAAAATGGCATGACTTTGGCACCAAAATAGACATGTAGCACAATGGTACAGAAGACACAGAAACAAACCCAAATAAATATGGTTTTCTCATACTAAATTAAGGCTCCAAAACCCACATAAAAAAAGATAGCCTATTAAACAAAAGGTGCTAGGAAAATGGAAATTCCTATGTAGCAAAATGAAATCAAAATTCTATCTCTAACCCTGTGGGAAAATCAACTCAAAGGTAAGTAAAGATGAAGGCACTATACCGGAGACCCTACAAATAATAAAAGAAAAAGTAGGACCAAATCTCCATTTAGTCAGCTTAGAAACTGAGCTCCTTAACAAGTCTCCAAAAGCACAAGTAGTAGAATCAAGAAAGCATAAAAGGAATGAACTCAAAATGATAATCTTCTCAACAAAGGAAACAATCTGTAACACGAAGAGAGTGCCTACAGAATGGAAGAAAATCTTTACCATATACATCTTAGATAAAGTGATAATCTACAGGATATATAAAGAAATCAAAACACTCAACACCAACATTAACCCAATCAGGGTTTGGGAAATAGCTCAGTAGATAGAGTGCTTGCCTTGCAAGCACAAGGTCCTGGTTTTAATCCCCAGAACCACACACACACACACAAACACACACATCAAAATGTGTCTGAAAATAAAATTTTACAAAGAACTGAGGATATACCTCAGTAATAGAACACCAGTTTTAATCCCCAATATCAAAAGGGGAAAAAAGAACAACAAAAAAAGGTATTTATTTTCAAAATAACACAAAACATTTTTAAATTCATAAATTGTAAAATATTAAAATAAAAATTTTATTCATCAAATGATTCCAATAAATGGTGCAAGGACACATGACCTAATTACCTCATATATAAACAATTACAATAAGAAAACTACAGACAGCAAAAAGAAAAGCAGGCAAGAGACTTGAACATTCACTTTTAATAGACCATATATAAGTGTTCCATAATCTTGAAAAACTAAAAATCTTTAGAAATTAGGTAATGTAAAATAATATATCATATATTATGTAAAATAATATATCACATCATATACACAGAGTTAAATAGTACTGTTGAACATGTGGAAGAAATGCATTCTCATAAATGGATGGTATAGTTTTAACTGTTATTATACATGGGCAGAATTTTTTTAATCAAGCATACATGATACACCACCACCAGAAACAGATTGAAATGACAACACCTGGACATATAAGGACATAACCATATTTCTACTGAGTTGAAACTCAAGGGCATGATTAAAGGGGAAGTATATTTATGAATAAATTAATAATAAATTGTGAAAAATAATGGTTCTTGAAGGTAGACACATTTTTTATATTCAGTTTGAAATGTACTTAAAAACACCATGTATATTTTAAAAACTTGTCACATGAATGCTGTATTTCATATGTAAGAATATTTTAAAATGTGCAGAATTTGAGAAAAATAAAAATACAAAGAAGTACATCAAAGAACCAATTGCACAACTTATGTAGAGATGGTAAAACTATCATAAAATGATCATTTCCTCCAAGTCAATTATAATAATAACTCAAAAAAATTAAAGAAGGGAACAATGTAAAAACATTCAAAATTCTCCAGGAAGATTTTATATATATATATATATATATATATATATATATATATATTCATATATATATAAATCATATATATATTCATATATATATAAATCATATATATATTCTTATATATATATAAATTATATATATTCTTATATATATATAAATCACATATATATATTCTTATATATATATAAATATATATATATATAATTAACCAGGAACTCTCTGAAATATGAAAGCAAAGTACTAGTTATCATTACCTGATACTAATGTATGTTATAAAATTATAATATTGTGGTAATGTAAAGACCAAGAAATCACAATAGAGAAAATTAGATAGGTAAATTCATATGTATCTAAATATTGTTTTTTTTGTTAAGTGCAATAAAAAGGCCTATATAAATTCAATCATGTCAAGAAACGTATTTAATGTGAATGATACAATCCAACCAAAAGGTAGACATTATAAGGAGAGGTTCAGACCACTGGTTGGAATTGTGTGCAGAATGTGGGTGACACTGGAATTACACCGCAGCACCACCCACCAGAAAGCAGATATTAAGAGGGATGATTATAAAAATATAGCAGAATATGAAACTCCTGATTCTTGGTCCACCCATGGATATACCAAATCAATATTTACTCCTGTTTTGAATCTCTCTTAAATTTATAAATTAATTAGAGGCACATAAAACAAATGAGTATGAAAGGTTGGGTTATATTAGGACATTAGCATTCCTAGAGCAATGATCCTTATAACTGGGATGGGATAGTTAAATCCACTGTCACCCTGAATAGAGGAAGACAGTTTGTCATAAATATAGCACATTTAGTTCTAAATTTTCTGTAGTTTGAAATTTAATTTAACCAGTACACACAGAGAAAGAGACTAGATATTCATGAGCATGAAGATAAAGGAGTGGTTTCCTATGGAAATGCAAGATCCCTGTGTTTTATTTCATGGGACCAGGGAAGAAGAGGAGTTAAAACTCAAGGGTCCCAATTTTCCCTAAAAGACATTTGCCAGCATAATCTGCAAAAGACTGTTGCTAACAGTTGAGTTTCTATCTATCCAGAACCAAAGAGTTAATAAGGGAAATATATCCCCTGACTGGCAGCCCAAGTGGAAGTGAAATACTTCATGAGCCCTCTTCCTTGGCTCACCTCACTAATAACTCCAGGACTAAGCAATTTTTTCTGTATGGAATTTGTTTGAAATTCAAATTTTCCATTCAATGGACTACATCCTAAACCTCCAGGCTTTGGAGCAATGACAAATGCACATGAGCTTATCTCAGTGTATCACAAACAAGAGGCTCCATATTTGTATGCAAGAATTTCTATGGACTAAAATCCCCACCAGGAGTGAAGATTTAGAGATAAAAGTATAGATCCCTATTTATTTCTAAAATAGAATCTTATCACCTTCATTCAATGAGTATAAGACAACCTCAATTCTAAAAAAATTGCATCATGAATTAATGCATCATTCTACTATAAGAGTTTCTGTGACCTGAGTGTAGCTGTTAGAATGACTACTATCAAAAAGTGGAATAACAAGTACCCCAATTATATAGACATGGAAGAAAGAAACACCTTAATCTGCTAGAAATAAATTTAGTAAAACCAATTTTTAAAAAGCCTTGAAAGTTGAAAGTTCTTTAATAACTAACTGAATAATAATAATTCTGGGTGCATTTCCAAAGTATTTGAAAACAGTTTGTTAAATAAATGGTTGCATTCTCATCTTCACTATAGCAGTATTTGCAGTAGCCAAGGTCAGGAAACAACTCAAGTGCATATTGGATAAGGGGTACTCCAGATTTCTTCTAGCTTTAGGGCACTCAGCTACTTCTCTGAAAAACCATACTCCCTAAACTAAGTCTACTGTCTAAAAAGACCCAACTACTGATATTCACTAGACTCTCAGGAGACACTAGATATTCCAGGTGTGAGATTCTCATATCAGATAGTTCTGAAACAGTACCAGGAAAATAGCAGAGAGGGAAAGAGAACTTTCTCACATAATTTTCATCAGGGGGACTCTCAACATAAACACAGTTTGACCAGGCAACTGACCTTGTCAAAAGGAAAACACAAGCACATATTTTTACAAAGGTCAAGTGATTTTTCTCTACTTTTCTATCATGAGAAATTCTCATAAATAATAACAACAAAGCCTTTGCTTTTGCCTTTTTCTATGGTACTGGGGATTTAACACAGGGCATGTTAAATATTTAAAACACAGTCTGTGTTTTAAATATTTGAGACAGGGCTTTCTAAGTTGCCTATGCTCAACCTAAATTTCTAAAGTTGGCCTCAGAATTGCAATCTTTATGATTTAGCCACCTGAGTCTCTGGGATTTTACACATTTGTCATTGCACTCAACCAGAAAATAAATCCTGTAGAAAGTTCTATCCAGTTCTTGATTAAAAAAAAGAAAAGAAAAAAATAAAGAATTTTTAAAAATAATGTGCCCATTTGAAATGCAATAGGGGAAAATAATTGATAATATTGAGTATAGGGGAAGCTGTCATTGAAAATATGAACAGGGAGCTGGAATATTGGAATATTGGATTCCATATATATATGTCAATAAAATCCAATATTATATATCCAATATATATATATATATATATGGGTTCTGGATTTCACGTTTTGCTTTCCATATATTTAGAACATTCAGGAGCATTCAATCAGGGTGGCACACACCTGTAATCCTAGCAACTAATGAGTCTGGGCACAAGTTTAAGGCCAGACTCAACATCTGTTTCAAATTAAAAATAAAATGTACCAAGGACATAGTTCAGTGGCAAAGAACCTCTGGGTTCAAAGCACAGTATCACCATCCCATCAAAACAGAAGAATGAGCTCATGAAGAAGGAAGAACTGAGAAACATACAGACTACAGATCACAACTCTCCTCATTCAGGAAAACAATACAAAGAGTTGCAATTCTGATGATATTCCCTCTCCACAATCCACCACACAATCTGGGAATGTGCTGAAACAATGGCATATATGTGCTCAGATAGGACTTCAGATAGTGGCTGAAAATATTCTGCAGAAACAAGACAGCCTGTGGTGGACATATGCCCCAATTGAATGGCAAGTGAGGATTCAGTATTAAAGATCAACTCCTTATTTTGCAATTTGACCTTAGACCTAACTGCCAGTCTATATTTTTCTTCCTATGGTGAAAGTCCCCAAATGAGCAAGTGAACAGTAATCAAGATAATTTTGTTGCCAGGCATAGTGGCACACACCTATAATCCCCATAGCTTTTAAGGCTCAGGTAGGTGGATGGCAAGTTTAAAGTCAGCCTCAGCAGCTTAGCAAGAACCTGTCATTAAATAAAATTTTAAAAAGTGCTGGGAATGTGGCTCAGTGGTTAAGTGCCCCTGGGTTCAGTCCCAAGTACAAAAAAATTGGGTCTAATTTAAAAGTCCAAACACCTCCACCACACCACATGACTCATACAAATTTTCTTATTATTTTGGAACTTGATTAGTGGCACTTATTAAATAAAAGCAGGATTTTCTGTGTGTGTGTGTGTGTGTGTGTGTGTATGTGTGATTTTAATATTTTTTGCTTGCTTTCCGGTATCTGGAATGGAATGGACCATGACCAGCATTTGGAGGGAGAAAACCTACCTCTGGAAGTTTTCTGCTTAAAACTCCCTGCTTTCATTCAGGGCAGTGTCTCTCCAGTTTTTTGAACCTAAGAAATACAGATAAGGAATTGTATTACTCACCTGAAAGAAAAGGAAAGAGAATTGCCTGAACCTTTGTGCATATATAAAATAAGCACATGTATTTCATATAAACAAAACCTTTTTATATACCTGATTGTTTATGGGACTCCTTTTCTAGGACCTGGGGAAATTCTGGTTCAGTTTATAACAAGGAATGACACCAGGAAGAAGTAATTTGAACCCTCATGTACAAATCAGAAAAAAAAAAAAAAAAAACAGATTTCTATGTCATTTTCTAAACAGCTGATAGAGGTATGAAGCAGACAACTCTTTTATTGGGGACACAAAGTAAAAGTAGTGTGAGGAAACACAATTATTTGTACAACCTTGAGCCACCAGTGAATTGGAATTTGGAATTCAGAAAAGGAAGATTCAACCTTTTATGTTGGGAATATGAAGACATTGGTGTCTACAGTGAAAAGTTTATTACAAACTTTGAAAATAAAATTCATGTGAGTGACAAATAATGGTTAAACAATTAGTATCTGCAGTGTTTTCCAGGTGGTTTGTCAGCCATGGCCAAAGCACTTACATGTATTACTTGCCTCCATGAAAAGCATTTTCCATTTGTGTTCTCTAAAATTATTTCCCATTATAGAGATGAGTAAACACAGTTTTCTGAATATTAAATGTCAACTCAGCTGCACAAAGAGAACTACCCAGAGACAGAAGTATATGAAAATTCTTCAGAGTGCCTCAGAGGCTGATTTGCTCCTGATGTAAAGGATGTGTCTGAAGAAATATGTTCACTCAATTTGAAGAGAGTATCTAGAAAATACATCCCAGGACCAACACAAATGTTTTTTCCTACTTTCATGTTAAGTAACTCTTCAAAAACTGAGCTATCAACATAGATTCCTTATAAGGTAAGTGTGTGGAGCTTTCAGGGTGTAAAAAAGTACATCACAGGTCCAGAAACTGAGTATGACTCAGAAGAGAAATAAATCTAATAAAAGACTGATAAATTTTAAAGAAAATATATGGAACTATTTCTAAATCAAATGCCCATTTGTTGCTATCTCTATAAGATATCATTCAGAAAATAATAGATTATAATGCATATTTCTTGAAATGCCAAATCTTATCCTACATGATTTTGTACTAAAGTCAAATATCCAGATAAGACAATGCATGATTCATTGTCAAAAACATTACATAATATCTTCAAGGAAGTAGTGGATGTTTTTGTGAATGTGTCATTCAACAATTTACTTAACAAATGATGTTGAGGAAATAGGGAAGTGATATTTTTCTTATTTATATTTCCTGCTAGAATTTGAAGAGAAGCCCTAGAATTTTATTTGAAATAACTTCCAAATACAAAACATACAAGATATCTACAATACAAACTCAGGGGAATAAAAATGTAAATTTTTTATTAATTAAATGCAAAACTTTTTTTTTCCTTGAAATCCAATTCTATCTGTCTTTTTGGATACATTTTCTTAACTTTGAAGCCAGAAGTCACAAAAGAAATGCAGGTAAATGTGTTGAACTGCCAGTTAATATAGGGAATATCCATATCTAAATCTTCAATAATTATAAAAAAGTCAAAATCTAAAGGAATATTTAAAATATTTAGAGAGATATAAAATTCCATCAAAGACAAAATAATATTGATGATGATATAAAAGACATGAATATTCATAAACTCAAGGAGTTTATTATTATTTGTTGAAAGTTTTGTTATTGAAGATTGTTAGGTATAAAGCCACCTTTCTCTCCCGTTACAGGAACCCAGCCTCCCAACCCACCTGTCAATCTGCCATTACACCCACCTCTCCTGTTACAGGAATTTTCGGCTTACGTTGCCATAACCTTCCTGCCTCCCACATTACGTTCTAATGTGTCATTGGTCCATCAGTCAGTCTGTAATAATTCTCCTCCGCGATTGGTTACTCCCAGCCCATGAAATTTCAATATCTGAGAAGGAACCCTGTGCCATCTTCTTCTTTCCCTTTCCCCTTTCCCCCAAGTGGGCACAATTTGTCCACATAAAATAAAGAGTTCCTCGTGTGGGACCTGTATCTGCGGAGTGTTTTTTTTTCCTGGGAATTATTGATGAACCAAAACTGCCCCTAACAAAGATGTATAATGCTCACTGTTACAGAGACTTCCTAAAATTACATCATATATGTGACCATGATAACAGGTAAGAACACAACAGTACTCATCCAAACACCAACCATACAATCCCAGGGGCATGGTTCAAGAATTGCAAATTTTGGAAGAGATAAAAAATTATCTGTGTGAAAAATGGTCACTAGGAGTCAAATTTTTAGTTATAGTATATTCAGTTTAAGAAATAGTATACCTCATTTAAACTAAAGAAGAATTTCTCTTAGATTTTATATCTCCTTGTAGACCACCAGTTACCAGAGGTCAAAGCTGTTGCCAACCAAGGATAACCTTTGTAATGTTGGTTATGGGTTTATAGTACCCCAGAGTCTAGGATCTCAAAATATATCTGAAGTTTAAGCAGTACATTCCGTCCATGTGTGTGTGTGTTCATGTGCATGTGTATGTAGCCTGTCTGCATGGACACTAAATCAGTTTTTTGTTACTATAATGAAATACCTGAGGTAGACTACTTTGTAAAGAAAAGAGGTTTACTTGGCTCAGTTTTGGAGGCTGGATATCCAAACAGGATTTTGTAGGCTCTGGCAAGGGCTCCTCTGGCTGCATCACACCATGGTGGATGTACATGTGTATCTCTATCCCTGTGGTCTCTCCCTTTCCTTTTTTTAAATTTATTTTTATTGTAAACAAATGGGATACATGTTGTTTCTGTTTGTACATGGAGTAACAGCATACCATTTGCATATTCATACATTTACGTAGAGTAATGATGTTTGATTCATTCCATTATTTTTTTCCTTCCCCCCACCCATCCCACCTCTCTTTTCCCTTTATACAGTCCCTCCTTCCTCCAGTCTTACCCCCTCCACCCCTCATTACATGTCATCATCCGCTTATCAGTGAGATCATACGTCTTTTGGATTTTTGAGATTGGCTTATCTCACTTAACATGACATTCTCCAATTTCATCCATTTGCCTGCAAATGCCATAATTTTATCATTCTTTATAGCTGAGTAATATTCCATTGTATATATATACCACAGTTTCTTTATCCATTCATCAATTGAAGTGCATCTAGGTTGGTGCCACATTCTGACTATTGTGAATTGAGCAGCTATAAACATTGATGTGGCTGTATCTCTGTAGTATGCTGACTTTAATTCCTTTGGTTATAGGCTTTTTTTGAATCCTAGGGTCTGTGATTCAAATCCCAGTAGGGATGTGTTAACACTTCATACATTGGATGGGCAGGAACTGCTGTGTTTAGGAAATTCCTTTTTGGTGGTTAAATGCCTTTCAGTTAAATATGCATCAATTTACATAAACTGTAATTTCTCTTTATTTCTGTCTTGAACCATTATTATTAAAATAAGTCAAGTAACTTTTCTGAAAAAAAAAGAAATTATACTTTTGTGAAACATTCTAAACTTTATATATTTCTTTCTGTATATTTTTACCCAATTTTGGATTTAAGTGATTGTAAACATTCCTTCCCTTAATAAAATCCTACCTTAACAAAAAAAAGAAAGAAATAGTATAAAACACCATGCTTAAGTTTTATATGTGTGCAATGTGCATGTGATATTTCACATGTATACATGTTTAGAAAGAACATATGTAGAATTTATGAAAAAATAAATATCAGAAGCACATGAAACACTCAATTACATATCCCATATGTGGAAGATAAAACTCATCATTACAAGGAAGATAATTTTCCCCTAAATTTACCTATGATACACCCAGTAAAATTGCTATGTGCCTATATGAATATATCACAGTTAAGTTCTAACTTTATGTGTATCTATAAAGCAGTAATGTGTAAAACTATAAGTAAATGGAAGAGAGGAGAAGGTAGAAGAAGGAAAGAGAAACTACTAGGTAATGAAGTGGAAAAAATTATATTCTATGCTTATATGATTATGTCAAAATGAATCTAAATATTATGTATAACTATAGTGCAGTAATAAAAAAATTAACATGCTTTACTTCTAATGAAATAAGAAACTGTAAACTTCTAAAATTCATTCACAAAATTATATATAATTTTAGCCAGGACATTTTTCAATTATAAGAGCAAAAGGAGTATTTCTCATTACCTGATATTCATGTATATTGTGAAACTACTACAAGAATCAACAAGGAATCATAATATAAACTAAATCCATATATGAATCCATATTTATGTAAAAATCATACACTTAATTGCAATAGAAAAGTCTAGATAAATCAAACCATATCAAGAGAATCTCAGCAAATAAATTAGATTCTGTCTTGAAATAAAAAATAAAAATTGCTACAGGTATATCTCAGTAGTAAAGGATCCTGAGAATCAACTTCCAGCAAAACACACACACACACACAAAGAAAGAAAAAGAAAGAAAGGAAAGAAAAGAAAAGAAAAAAGAATGAAAAAAAATGAAAATTAGCTAGCTCAGGAGAAAACATGGTACTTAAAAACCTCAGCTGCTCTCCTGCAGAAAAATGGCATGTGGACATTTGATTAAAATAATGAGCCCCCTTGTCAATCACCAATATCTGGGAAGATGCTGGGCCACAGGCACACATCTCTGAGATAGTATTTGAGGATATCCTGCAAGGATAAGGAAGGAAGTGAGGAGTCTCTACCACTGACATGTTCTCCATTTGTGTGATCAGTAAGATGGAGGGTACACTGCCCCACAGGAGGGCTCAGGCCTGGAGACTCCAGAGACTGCAGAAAGTCCCAATTGGCCAGGTCTGGTTTCTGCCACAGCCAGTCCTGCAGTTTCAACAACCTCCCTCCCCAGGCTCATGATGCAACTGCCCACTCACCGTTTCTTGGTGGTCAAGATTCAGTCCTTCTCCCTAGGGTTTTTCAGCTCCTGCACAGCAGAGCAACCTGGGGCTCCTAAAGAGGAGAGTGAAGCCTAGAGTCAAATGGCTGATATGGCAGACTCAGGAGAAACAGAGAAGCAGCGGAAGCCCACCCCCAATTCCCTGTCAGCACACAGGATTGGACAGTTCTAACTGCTCCTGATTGGACAGGGCTTGAGACCATGCCTGTGGAGTATGAGATCAAGGAGCCTTCCCTGTGAGTGACAGTGAATAATAGACAATGCACAAGAATAAGAAAAGAATGGTAGGTCCTTGGTTGCAGTTTATTTATTTATTTTTTCTTTTGAGGTTTGGGAATTGCACCCCAGAGCCTCAGGCTGTTGCTATTTTAAGAAAACATTTTCTTCCAGCAGTGGAATCTAGTCCAACCAGCAGAAAATTTGAATTTAACCTGATGCAGGTTTTCATTTCCATTTATGGATTATATACACCAGTATATTATTCATGAATGAAAATAATAGAATGGCAATTAATATAAAATGTTATTTAACTATTCTGCTGTCTGTTCTTGTAAGGAGACAAACTAAACTTTAAATGGAACAACCCCTTAAGGCAACAATATCCAATAAAAACAATACCTAAGGTGCAAGAGTAATTTAAATATTTCTAATACTCATATGGATAGCATAAATGAAAGTGTTGGAATTGATATTACTAACATAATACAGCCTTTTGAGAATATTACCTTCATGTGATTTATAAAATACTACCAGTGAAGAACATGTGGTTTTGGAACTACACCCTCAAGTTTGACTCTCTTTTCAGCATATTTCATTTTACTGTACTCACATGCCAGGTTTGAGGGATATGGGTCCCCTGATGTCAGGAAATTAAAGGGCCTGGTCTATCACTTTACATGCAAGTGTTGAGGGATAGAGTCCACTAATAATATTTTTCCTCAGGCCCAAAATTAGAAGAAACAATACTCTCAGTGGGAGCAGGAAGTTCCAACCAGAAAGTGTCCAAAAGTAGATCATTCTTACTCACTTCATACTGGCCACAGGTTTTTCACATTGCAGACATCATACAGCAGAAAAATGAAGATGTCTAGAGGTTACGGACACTTAGCCTGCAGTCTTCAACAGTCCTGATTCTGTTTTTTAAACACATGAAATGCAAACTTATTTAGCAATTTGAGGTTAGACCTCTTGGCCAAGATGTAATATATGTTTCCTCCTGTGGATATAGTCCCACAATTAATAAATAGGTTCACTGGGACTCAGGATAAGTTGTATCTGATTCCAAAGCCAAAATAGTTCCACCAGATCACAAAACTCTTGCAATATTTCTTATTCTCATCAGACTTGAAAAGTAAAAATAATTCAAAAAAGCAGGATATATGATATATGTATATAAAATCCACTCCTGTGTATTACACAGCACAACACAAAGAGAACATTCTCATATAACTATATCATCTTGGGGCTTCCATTACAGAATCCAGGAAATCCTGATTCAGTTTACCTCAAGGGAAAACACCAGCTAAAATTTATCTCAACACACCTTTACATATCAAAATATAGGTTGATGTTAAATATGTGGGAAGTTAAATAAAGGTTTATGAATTATAAAACAGACTGGTCTAGAGGAATGTAAAGGACCACCAAGCCCTATGTTTTCAATACAAAGTGGGATATGCACTCTAGAGTCATGCAGGAGAATTTTTTTATTGAGGGCATAGAGAAAAGGGAGGACAAGGAGAGATATACAATTATTGGAAGTACCATAAAATATCAAAGAAATGGAATCTGGATTTCAGACAAGCAAGAGTTGGCATATTGTGTCTGGGCATGTGGATGATATGAGTGACCCTGTTAAAAAGGTTATAAGATTTAAAAAAAAAGTGGTGATATGTCAGAAAATGGTTAAATACTATCTACACAGTAACTTCAAGGTGTTTTGACAGTTGTGGAAGCAACTTATATCAATTATTCCATGAAACCTTGATCCAAATGAGTCCTCTAAAAGCTTCCAAATGTAGAGATAAGAAAACACAGGCTTCTAGATATCAAATATTTTCTCAGCATCATATGTCAGACTAACTACTGCCCAGGACAAAACTGTATGAAATTTCTTCTAAGATTCTCAAAGTATGGTATACTCCTGATATAGGAGATATTTATCTGAAGAAATAATATTTCTTCTCCATTTTAAAGAGAGAGCCAAGCAAAAACATCCCAAGAGGTCCTTTTGAATAGAGACACTATTGTTTGCCCTTCCTTCATGTTAAGGAAAGTCTTCAGTAACAGGTCAACCCAGGTTCTACATTAGGGCAAATGTTTCAAGACTACTTGGTGCAAGAAAGCAAAATATTAGGCCCAAAATCTGAATAGGACTGAGGGAAGAAAATAATCTATATGACTCATAAATCAACTTAGAAATAACTCAGTATTTCAGTTGGGAAATAAAAAAAATGGAACATTGTGGTCCTATTTACCTCATGGACAAGAGATAAACCAAGAAAAATAAATTTTTAAATGTCAAAACCAAGATAATCCTGGCTGAGAGAAGCTGCTACAATCAGAGATTTCTTGTGCCAATTAAACTTCAGAAGCCCATCTGTGACACTATCTGCCCATACCTATTAATATGTTGCATGTTCACATCCCATCATTCAGTATTCCCTTTCCTGGGAGTCTGTTTTCAGCAGCCCACTAGTATATGTTACCAGCTCAATTATATCCACACTCCAAATCTCACATGTTGATGTTCCAAATGCCTGGTGCCTCAGACTGTGACTTCATTTAAATATATGGTTTCTTTTCAATTTTAATTTTTATTTTATGTGGTGCTGGAGATTCAACCTAGGGTTGTGCATGTGAGGCAAATACTCTACCAGCTGACCTATATCCCCAGTTCTATATATGGTTCTTAAAGTCATGGTTAATGCTAATCCAGTTAATTGGTATAAAGTCTAATCCAATTAAATTTTTCTCCTTATAAATAGCAGCCATAAAGATACAGAAGAGTAGAAAAAAATGTCATGCAAACAGAGTCAAAAGATGGCAATATAAATGTCAAAGTGTGGGTCTCAAAGGAAAACATTCATGGAGACATCTTGATATAGAGACTCTGGAATTGGTACAAATAAATTTCTGGTTCACCCCATCTGTGGTTTTTTCGTGACAGCCCCATAATATTGATAGAGACCACTAGGACACAAGTATGCTGTCCATGCAGCATGGGTGAATGAAGGTACAAATGAATCACACCACATTCCAACAGCATTGAAAGGCTGAACTGATGCAAGAAATGAATTTTTTCTGGAATATTATAACAGCATTGAGGATACACTCATTACCTGATAGGGCTATAGAGATTCGTGGCTACCCTCTCCTTTGTTAGAAGAAAAACTGTTTGGATTACAGTTATCTGATTTCAGGACTTTGCCTAGGTTTTTTGGTGATAGTGGGAAGCAAAGAAAAATAAAAATCTGAAGAGCATGTGATGAAGACTTACTTTTTAACTGTAAAATAAAAACTTAAGTTGGGGCACGGCTGCCAAAAATTACAGGTGTGAAAAATGGTATACTCATCCTGAGCTGAATAGTCCCAAATAGACACATTCAGATTAAGAATATTAATATTCTTTATTTATACATTCTCCACAGTTTCATGTAGTAATATGACTTCAAAAACTAGTTACCAACCAAAATCTAAATTTGATGTTCATTGACACATTTCATAGATACCAAATCAAAACTGGAGACAATTTAGAAAACTGAATATTTTGTAATATTCATTTTATTTGTGTATGAAAAACAATTTGGTTAAAAATACAAATAGTATTAAGTAATCAAAATATTATGAAATTTGCCTCAGTGAAGGTCTGCCTTAGTAAGTTAAAAAAAAAAAACTGTGAGGTCTAAAACCTCAATGTGCAAAACAAGCAACAATCCATTAGAAAAGTGATGCAGAGGAAGCAGATTCCTAGAGATCCTACCACTCTATTTGATATCCATATTTCTAAAACTATCTTTCAGGCAAATTGGTTTGGTACTTTAAACCCTTTTAAAATCACTGTTGAAAACAAAATAATTAACTAAAGTGTTTCTAATACTGGCACATGAATTTCACAGATTTTAATCCAAAGGTCTATTGGAGAAAAAAGAGGTGCATGAGTACTTTTGTTAGGTGTGTGTTTCAAAGGTGTTGAAGCAAAATCAGAATAAAATGTTTTAAAAATTATAGCAACAAAATTTGATTGAATCTTTTCTTTTTTTCATAGACATTTTTACAGTTGTGAAATCAAGAAAATATAGGAAAAGGAGCACTTCATACCTTGAAGTGGCCATGTAGTTAACTGTGGGCTGGCCCAAGACAAAATAATTTTACAGAATTGATGTTGCCTTCTCCCATTTCATCCACCGGTCTTGCTGTTCACATATCCATTAATTTTATTCTCTGTTTCATATTTAAATTATTATTTCTAGAAAGATAAAAACAAAACAAAATTATTGATATATTATTTATTAAATTTTATAGGAAATTCTGGATTTGTTGTAATAGTATATTTGCAAATAACCATGGTTAGAGAATGTCTCTGGTGTTCGTCTGCAGTGACTAGAAGAATACGCTGTAACATGGTTGGATACCGAGGCCCAAGAAGGTCTTTGAAATATTTGGGGAACTATTTCAACCTCATGCTTCTGTTTATAGGAGTTTTTTTTTTTTAATTTTTTAGCATAACTATTTTAGTCTTCTGTATTTTATACATTTGGATCAAACACCTACCTTAAATTTAATGTGGTTATAAAAGTTCATAAGTTATTTCCAACTTTCTTACTTTCTAAAGTTTTAAGTGGTTGGAATTAACAAGTTATATTAAATTGTTTACAAATATATATTAAAGTAAATGTTCTAAAATATCTTCAGTTTAGATAAATGTATTATATAATTTGCCATGATATATAAAATTTATATCATTTTCAGCTTCATGGTTGTAAGATATTCTAATATTTACAAGTGTAGATCATTTTAAATTTTACTTTTTATGATTTTATTAACTTTTCCCTCCTATATTCTGGCAAAATTCTGAAAACCCATGGCCTAAAACAGAGTTTAAACTAAGCTAGCTAAGACAAAAACAGGAAGAATACAGTTGAAAATATCATCTTTTATCTCTGTGAAGGTCAATGGTAGCTGCCTTTTGAAAAATATCACTAAATCTGGGTTTTGAAAATTTCTACTGAATTTCCATCATGTCATTAATACAGGTAATTGATTTTATGTACAGCTTTAATTCTCATGATGGATCTGAGACTTAAATATTTAGAAGACAATGAGATTGACAAAAATCTTACTCCTTGATGAAATCTAGGAAACAGAAGAAAAACTAAAATTTCTTTGTTTGGGAAACATTTTTTTATATTTATATTTTATTCAGGTCTCTGAATTAGATATCATTTTCTCAACTAAAAATGATAGCTGGTATTTACTGAAAACCTATCTGGTGCCATTGTGTAAAGGTCTACAATGTTATTTAGTTTAATTCTCAAATATTATTTGCATAAATAAATGGAGCCATAGAGAGGTTAACTTGCCAAAATGAAAAAGCTTAAAACAGAAGTGCTAGAATCTGAGATGGGAGAGAGTACAGTTCTGAGCTTACTTATGTTCTAAAATCCTACACACTTGCAAAAAGACTTGGAAATTGTGATCCATATGTACCAAATGGATGAAAAGCACATTTTGGTCTTAGGACTTCTGTTCTTGGCTACCCCAATATACAAGAATTTCCAATATTAATTTTATTATGGGTTTGGGAGAGAAAAATCATGAACAGTTATGGATGTAAAGGTAGAATGTCTATCTCAAAAGTGCTAAAAACAAGTATTACAATAAAGCTTTATACTAAAGTGAGCAGTACATTGGTCATAGTGTACTTCTTCAAATTTTAACTCTCAATCTGAAATAGTATTATCCTATAAATATTAACAATCATGATTCTGTCTTCTGGCTGCAACAGTATTGATATTATCAACTGGAATTGCACTACACTAAAACAATTAAAATTCTAATATTTTAGTTTTACATAATGTGATTATATTATAATTTTACATAACAGTGTTCTCATTGTGACATATTCCTCCATGCATTATTATGTATTATTATTTACTCTAATTCATTCCCTAGTACTTCCTTGTACTCTTTACTCCCCTTGCCCTGTTCCCCTTCCTCTACTCTTCTGCACTTACTTTAATCTACTTACTTTTTTTTTTTTTTTGTGAGACTGGTGATTGAACTCAGGGCCTTGTGTTTGTGAGGCAAGCACTCTACCAGCTCAACTATCTTCCCAGCCCTCTATTTATATTTTGTATTGGTGCATTATAATTATACATAAATATGGAATTCACAATGGTATCTTCACAATTTATACAGTATTTTTAATACTATTGCCCAGTTTTTTCCCTTTCCCTCCCTACTTCCGTCTTGATCCCCTATCTCTCCTCTACTGACTTCCCTATTTATCTGAGATGTTCTTTTCTCATTAATTTTTTTCTAACTTACGTATCTGAGGATAAACTAACTGACTAAAACAAAAACAATAACCTTCTCAAATAAATTACTATTTTCTACATGTAGTTTATTGCTTCCAAATTTTAAGAAGATGGGTATGTTAGGGCATTTATCATGGAAGAAAATATCATAAAATATTATAAAATAGTACTCTCTCTCCCCTTATAATATAGAGAGGTGTTATGGTTACATTTTGTGATAGAAATTGCAAATTTTCCTCAAATATCCATTTAAAATTGTAGTGAAAACTAATAATCAGATGCTTATTCAAAATCTCTCTTATGTACACAAAATTTGTTGCTGTTAATTTGCTTATTGAATAAAATATGAGACTAGTTATGGCTTCAGTGGGAGTGAGGTTGTTGCTAGAAGTTCAGTCCTTGTCCCTAATGCCAATCAAATAATGAGGGTGATTTTCAGAAAAGGAAAAAGATGGTTTATTGCCATCCTAGCAAAGGAGATATGTGGGGGGCTGTTGTTCCAATGACTGTGATTTTTCCCATAATCAGGAACTGGGGTTTGTTATAGAAGTGATTGAGAGAAAATAAGTTCAGGAAGGAGAGTTCAGGAAGGATAAAATCAAGGAAAAGAAGATCAGGGAGGAGAAGTTTAGGGTTAAGGTCAGGGGAAAGTTTAGAGAAAAGATTAGGGAGAAGGTCAGGGAAATGGTTAGGAAAAAGAAAAATATATATAATTTTGAAGTGAAAAGGGATATACTCAAAGCATCAAGTGGTCCTCTGTTACATTGACCCACTGTAAATTTCTAACTTCTATTTTAAAGAAAGTGAGCAACAATATCTCCAATCTAGTTTCTCCTGAAAGCAGAAAAATTTAGGGAAAATATCCCAAGATCCTTGTTCTCTATCAAGTGGGACATGAACAGTTAAGAGTAATCAGCGTCAGAGCAGTCCAGAGATCCACAGTGGCAGATGGCATATAACTGAACAAGGGATACATAAGGCAGGATTTGTGCTAAGTTCACAATAGACAGGGCAGTAAATCATTACTTTTTGTAAATAATAAGCACAATAAAGTTAGTATTTCATTCAGTCTCTGAAAACCTTGTAGACTGTAACTCATAAACTTCTCAGTGAAAACCAGATCAAGCTCATCTATGTAGGAGGTTAGGAAGATTTATAGGCCTATGAAATCAGATTGAAATTAACTTGAGAAATTTGCAACTCTTGTCATTATTATTAGGCACTCTTACATAAGAACATTTCCCTGATAACCTCTTTTCTTACTTTTATTAGGGCTCACACAAGTATACCTCTTAAGTTATATTAAAAAACATTGCTTTTCCTTTTAAATGGCAATGTGGGACTGTGCTCAGGCTTTACTCTCCTGCCAGGGGTTTGAGAAAAAGTTGGTCAAAACTGACCTTTGTTCTATCTACTCTTAAATGTCAGCTGAGATTCTTCAGAGATCACTCTTGGGGACAAGGTACCAATCATCCTGGCTTCTTTAGTTTTCCTGTACAAGATGTGCCAAATGTCAGGTTGGGTCCAAGTCTGGCTGACCATATGTGATTTATCTAGGATGCATCAGGGTTATTTCTGCTGGGGTCCAGTCCAAGCAGGAGTCCATGAGTTCCACACAGGTAAATGGGGCGTGGGGAGACAGCCTCGGCGATGGATGGAGAATGAAAGACACAGACTCTAGTTCTGGTGCAATCACTCCCACTTTATTCTGGGGAAGGCTGGGTTTCTATACATTTTTCTTCAGGCTATAATGGCAGTCTTGTGGTTAATGAAATTAAAGAAGTTTCCAAAGCATAGGCAAAAATTGTTCTTAACAAGGAACCAAAAGATTATGAGAAAATAGTAACCTTATAGTTTATCCTTACCTAATCACAATTATTTTAAGAATATCTAACTAAGTCAATGAGCTAATACAATGTTTATTTCCTTAATATCTAAACTCTATGTGACCTAAGACTATTCTTATTACTCTCACGGTTAAAGCGATAGACAAGTAATCTCATGTGACCATCTCTACTAGGTCCATCTGGTTAATATCTAAATTGCTGAGTTAAGGGCTGCAGGAGGGCAGCGGTCACAGTGGTTCTCGTGGCCAAGTTTTTTTTACTGAATAGATTACCTTGTCTTATGTAGATCTTTTTTTTCCAGAGCAGGGCATTGTGTACCAATGTTTTTTATAGGGGAGACCTATTCTTTTCAGGAAGGAAGGAATGTTATGAAACATTGTTCTTTTACCCCACCACCACACATAAACAAAACCATCATTAGAATTTAACCAGCCTGTTGGAGACAAAGGCAGATCTATATCTATTTTCTCCAGAGGCTTTAGAGACTCATTGTATGTTTGCAAAATTATTTTTAACTTTGTTAGTGGTAAAGATCCATTATCTTAAAGTTTGTAGGTAATATTTTCTGGAATTTTTGTTGCATGCCCCTCGTCTCCTTAAGCAATCTGTTCAGACTGAAATGAGTAATATATTATCAGAAAAACACAGCAGAAAAAAACACCATGCTCTGGAGCAAAACCTCCGGCAATTCCCTTTAGGATGATCCTTTGCAAACATCCTCCAGAGGATCTTTGTCAAGTACTGGATGTAATTCCAGATGCCCCCGCAGCTACCCCTCTTTTATTTTGTAAAGTGAAGAGGCCTTCTTGAATTTTTATTCTCTTGATTAGTCTGAGAATTACTCAGAGGATGACTGGAAGACAAAGAATTAAAATTAAAATACATACTCCAATCAAGTCATATTGTAATACTGTATTTAGGAATGTACTGTTAAATATAGTTATTTTTATATTATGAAATATTTGGGAGGTCAAATTATCTGCTGGAACAACTGAGAGATGAGCCTGACTTAACATTCTTATTTGTAGTTGTAAAGCATTGATATCTGGTGCTATATTAGTATTATTCTGAACTCCTCTAAGGTGAGTTTTCACTTGTTCCCCATTAGTATTATTATCAATCTTTAAGGGAGTAATACAAATCCATTTGTAGTTAGCGTGACATCTAGTGATCATTCTAGTTTGAATATTTTGAATCTCATTACCCATAAAGAGAATAGCTTCTTCAAGAGCATTAATTCTTGTTTCTAATTTTTTATCAATTTGTTCTTGTGCCATTAAAGCCACAGAGACATTTTGAGATAAATCATTTACGTGTGAAGCAGTATGAATTTCCTGTACAAGCGCTGTGGTCGAGAGAGCTAAAGAAGTGATTATACTGATTAAAGCTGTTATTCCTAGGATCAAAGCTGCAACAAATCTTTTTGGTCTTCAGAGTTCATTAACTGTTTTTAAAATTTCAACACCTGGGTCATCATACCAAGATTCTGTAAGATTAACTGGCAATATAGCATAGTTAGGCTGATGTACAATTAAAAACACCTTTAAATATTTAGACATGGTTGAATTAATACAATTAGTAAGAACACAATCATGGCAATAAATTTTATAAGCTTCCTTATTTTTAGTGATATTGAAATTATTTATAGTAGTCATAAGAATAGCATGAGGAGCATTTATACAAGCACGTACTGCAAAGTCATTAGGTTTACTTAACTTAGTTCTTTGTAATAATACTATATTAGTAGCTGCTAAGAGTTTATACAAGTCAGGAAAGTAAGAGAATTTACCATTTATAAGGCCACTCCAATAGATGGGTGTTACCCATCCAGGAGTAAACCATCTATGAATAGGCTCATTGGTAAGAAAAGGGTTAAAATTAAAATATAACGTTTTATTCTGTCTTGTTTTTAACCAAAGTTTATAATCAAAATGAGGAGAAGATACAGAATAATCTGTAATAGTAATAGCAGAGCCTTGTGGCTTAAACTGTAGTGCAGTATGATGAAAACCACATTCAAACCATTTTGGGAAATCTGTTTCTAAATTGAGTAGATTCCAAGAGCTTTCTTTACGACTGTTAAAGCTGTCACACAGTTTAAAAGGAGGTGGTAAAGCCACTGTAATATTTGTATCATTATAATTAGCATATTTAAGTGAGGTTTTCTCTAGGGACCATATATCTCTTTTGTTGTCTTCTTCTCCTGGAGAATCAGTAATGTAAGTTCTATAACTTAAAGGGAGACATTCCAATGGCACATGTAGATTATCTATACTAAAGCACATTGGTGTCTCTTCAATAATTCCATGAAATGTAATTGTAGATGCTATTTATTAGTAATGATTTTAGAAATATTTTCCTTTAATTTCAATAAGAAATCTATATAGGGTTCCATGCTACCTTGTTTAATATTACTAAGAAAGGTTGTAGGAGCATCAGCAGAAGGCAATCGCCTCCATGCCAATTAAGCACATTTAGAAATTTCCTCTAAAACCTTTCTAGGAAGTTTAATTTGTTCTGCAGGAGTAAGCCAATCCCCTGTACCTGTTGACTGTCCTAAGGTTATGCTATTTCTTCTTCTGTCCATCTGTGACTGTACACAGGCTTTTGTTAATTCTTCATATTCTGTCTTCCAAAGTAAATATTGCCCTGGTGTTAAACACACTTTTGCGGTTTGTTGCCAATCAAAAGGCATCAGCTACTGTGAACTCACATTCTCCACTATCTGCAGAGTATAAGGGGAAGTAGGTCCTAAATCTTTTACAGCTACTTGTAGTTCTTTTAACATTTTAAAAGAGAGAGACTCCCAATGAGACTCTCCTCCCTCACCTATAGCCCATACTATAGGGCAACAAATACTAACATCTCCCTGTTTTTGTGTTTCACTAACAGCACCTAGAAATCCTACCTTTTGGACTTTCCTTTTTATTTTATCTGAGGGTTTAGGAAGGGCTGGCACAACAGGAGCCACTAAGTGTGGATCCTCTTTATGATATCTGAAAGTGGCTTCTTCCAAGTCCTCCTCATCAGATGGGGAGAGCTGATCAGGCATACCTTTCTCCTTTTTCCCATCTTCATCATCATCTGATTCATTTTCACTTTCACTCTGAATTTCCTCTGTATATTTTTTAACCGAGGCTGTCAGCAAAGTTTCCTTTTCTGATGTTTTGTCTGGTGATCTTACTCTTTTACTTAGCTGTTCACTTTCATGTCTAGGGTCTAAACAGTCCCTAAAAAGATTCCACAATGCAAAAGTGTCAGCAGGGACTCTTTCATTGCCATATAATCTATGATGTGCATGCATAGCATTGCCTTCCTTTTTCCAGGTTTTAACATCTAAAGTACCCTGTTCAGGAAACCAAGGGGCACATTCTTGCACAAAATGAAAAAAAATTTTTAATTGAGCTGTTCCTAAATGAGTTCCTCTTTTAGTTAATAAGTGCTTAGCAATATCAATAAATAATGCTCTTTCTTTGCTTTCACTACCTCCCATGGTAGCTGTTCTGTCTATCCCTGCCTCTCCTTTCTCGGCCTTCTCTACGAAGGGGTCTGCGGCACCCCAGGCAGGATCCTAGCTGTCTTGAAAAGGAAAGAAATTAATATTAATAAATGGGGAGTTTACCAGAGTGCCCCACGTTGGGCCCCACCTGCCAGGGTCCAGCCCTAGCAGGAATCCATGGGTTCCACACAGGTAAACGGGGCGCAGGGAGACAGCGTGGGCGATGGATGAGGAATGAAAGACACAGACTCCAGTTTTGGTGCAATCACTCCCACTTTATTCTGGGGAAGGCTGGGTTTCTATACATTTTTCTTCAGGCTATAATGGCAGTCTTGTGGTTAATGAAATTAAAGAAGTTTCCAAAGCATAGGCAAAAATTGTTCTTAACAAGGAACCAAAAGATTATGAGAAAACAGTAACCTTACAGTTTATCCTTACCTAATCACAATTATTTTAAGAATATCTAACTAAGTCAATGAGCTAATACAATGTTTATTTCCTTAATATCTAAACTCTATGTGACCTAAGACTATTCTTATTACTCTCGCGGTTAAAGTGATAGACAAGTAATCTCATGTGACCATCTCTACTATGTCCATCTGGTTAATATCTAAATTGCTGAGTTAAGGGCTGCAGGAGGGCAGCGGTCACAGTGGTTCTCGTGGCCAAGTTTTTTTTACTGAATAGATTACCTTGTCTTATGTAGATCTTTTTTTTCCAGAACAGGGCATTGTGTACCAATGTTTATTATAGGGGAGACCTATTCTTTGTAGGAAGAAAGTAATGTTGTGAAACCTTATTTTTATACCCCCCCACCACACATAAACAAAACCATCATTAGGATTTAACCAGCCTGTTGGAGACAAAGGCAGATCTATATCTATTTTCTCAGAGGCTTTCAGGGACTCATTGCATGGTTGCAAAATTATTTTTAACTTTGTTAGTGGTAAAGACCCATTGTCTTTCAGATTGTAGGTAATATTTTCTGGAATTTTTGTTGTATTCCCCTCATCCCCTTAAGCAATCTGTTCAGACTGAAATGAGTAATATATTATCAGAAAAACACAGCAGAATAAACACCATGTTCTGGAGCAAAACATCCGGCAATTCCCTTTAGGATGAACCTTTGCAAACATCGTCCAGAGGATCTTTGTCAAGTACTGGATGGAATTCCGGATGCCCCCGCACCTTCTAGCTTTTAGGTTCTGGATTGAAAAATCTGCTGATATTCTTATTGGTTTCCCCCTGAATGTAATTTGATTCTTTTCTCTCACAGCCTTTAAAATTCTGTCTTTATTTTGTATGTTAGGTATTTTCATAAAATGTGCCTTGGTGTGGGTCTGTTGGTCTGTTGTAATTTTGTATATTTGGAGTCCTATAAGCCTCTTGTACCTGGTTTTCCATTTCATTCTTCAAATCTGATAAATTTTCTAATATTATTTCATTGACTAGATTATTAATCCCTTTCGTTTGTCTCTCTAAGCCTTCCTCAATCCCAATATTTCTTAAATTTGGCCTTTCCATGATATCCCATAATTCTTGTAGATTCTGTGCATGATTTCTTACCATCTTCTCTGTTTGGTTAATTTTGTTTTCAAGATTAAATATTTTGTCTTCAATGTCTGAGTTTCTGTCTTCCAGGTGTTCTAGCCTATTGGTTATGCTTTCTATGGAGTTTTTAACTTGGTTTATTATTTCCTTTATTTCAAGAATTTCTGTTTGTTTTTTAGTAGCTCTAACTCTTTATTGAAATGATCTTTTGCTTCCCGTATTGGCTCTTTTAACTCTTGAGTGGTGCCATCATTTAATGCCTGCATTTGCTCTTTCATCTCTTCCTTCAATTCCTGCATTTGCTCTTTCATCTCCTCATTTGCTTCTCTGATTGCTTTAGTTATGTACATTCTGAACTCCCTTTCTGACATTTCTCCTGTTGTGCTGTTATTGGGGTTTATTGATATAGTACCTAGGTTTGTTTGGGACATTTTCTTCCCTTGTTTTCTCATATTAGTCAGATATCAGTGGGACTCTGAGATATTGCAGATTTCCCCTATTGGTTTATAGTGTCCTTGTAGATTTTCAGTACTTCACTTCCCAGCCTTCAGTAGCCTGAAGGTTTGGAGAAACTTGATAATGCAGTGCTTCCAAAGAAAGCTGTCCCTAGCCCGCTACTGGGTCCAGGGCTGGGGGCTGGTTCTTTGTGGAAATCCTCTGACTGGGTGGGCCTGCTCCTAGAAGGTGGCTATAGACAGGGCCTGCCCCTGCCTGAGGGAGTCAGGCTGCTCGGGGAAAGCCTCTCCCTCACCTGCTTTGGTCCCAGAAGCCGCCTGCAGGCCAGTGCCTGCTGCTGGGTCCGGGGCTTGGGTTTGACTCTGTGAGGAAAAGCTCCCACCTGGCGGGCCTGCTCCTAGAAACTGGTTGTGGATCGTGTCTCCCACCCAAGGGAGCAGGGCAACTTGGGGAAGTCTCTTGCTGCCCTACCCTGGTCCTAGAAGCTGCCTGCAGGCCAGAGCCTGTGCCTGGGTTCAGAGCTTGGGGTTGGTTCTGTGCAGAAAACTCTCACTGGGTGGACCTGCTCCAAGAAGCTTGCTGTGGACCCTGCCTGCTGCAGGAGGGAGCTAGGCTGCCTGGGGAATTCTCTTGCTGCCCTTCCCTAGTACCCAAAGCCCTCTGTGTCTCGGAGCCCACCGCTGGGTCTGGGGCTTGGGGTTGGCTCTGTGTGGAAAAGCTCTCACTGGGCGGGCCTGCTCTGAGAACATGGCTGTGGACTGGGCCTGCTGGGAGAGGGGCTGCTTGGGGAAGATTCTCACTGCCCTGCACTGTTCTGAGAAGCTGCCCCCTGTCCAGGCCTGCCACCTGGGTTGAACTTCACCCAGTGGGAGAGACTCACCCTGTGGCTCTATATTGGTCTGACTCTCTCAATACCTCCCCTTCTTGAATCCTGAGTTCTGGACCAACGGGAGATGCAGTGACCCTCTAGTTCACCATCTTGGATCTCCCCTGAATTTTTTCCATTCATATAAGTGGGCTTAACTTGCTGTCCCATATGATTTGGTGTTGAGAAACTTCTTCTTTACTATGTGCCATGTGTTTATTTTTTTGAGTGGTGCCTTTCAATCTTTTATGTTTATTTTTAAAAAAAAACTTTGTTCAGGTCATACTGATGGATGATCAGCTATTAATTTGTATTGTATCCTTTGTTGTTTGCTGTATACACTTACCCATGAAGTCATCACCACAATCTATACAGTGAACATGGGTGATATCACAACCAAAATACTTCTGGTGTCCCTTTGCAATATTTTTCTTTTCCCTCACACTCCTTCCAGAAGCAACCCACTGACTGAATTTTTACAGTCATATAGATTACAAAAGAATTTCAAATTCAGACAATGCAAACAAATCAATGGTGTTGAGACATAGTTTGTAAGATGAGTGATATTAGAATAAGGACTTTGTCTCTTAGCCTTAGTGTACTCAACTGTAAAATCAGGATTCCTTACATGAAGGCCCAAGACCTTGAGGGAGAAATAGGATTCAAGTATAAAAAGAACCTATAATATTGACTGAAAGAGCTTAGGCTCTCAATACCTGGCAGTCACTAGTACTATAAGATGTGGTTTGAATTGTGATCCAGAGTACACTCGGGAGTTTGCAGCTCCACAGTGCCTTCTACCACCTAGAGATGGGTACCTTGCAATTGAGTAGAATTCAGTGTTTTCAGATTTTTGAAAGTTTTTTACATTAACTTCTCAAAATAGTGATATTTTAAAATGTGCAATTTAGTGACATTTACAGTATTGTGGCAAAATCTCCTTTTTTACCTTGTTTCACATCATTTCATCACAACAAAGAAAACCAGCTGCTAATTAAACAAACATTCCATCTTATTCCCTCCCAGTTCCTGGCAACAATCATTCCAGATTCTGTCTCTGGGGTTTACACATTGTGCATATTTCATATGAATAGTATTATGCAATCTGTGATAGTTCATTTCAGATTTTGTTCAGTTACATTAATATTTGCAAAATATTCATGTTGTAGTATGTATCAGTATTTCATTACTTTTTTATGGCAGTGTGATTTTTCTACCACAAATCTGTGTATGTAGGTGTACATATGTAGGTAAATATGTGCATGCATATGTAAATACACCACACATACATGTGTAAATTTGTTTTGTCCTTTTATTTGATGATTTTCATTTGGATTCTTTTCCCCTTTTAGTGGCACGAATGGTGCTGCTATGAACATTCATGTTTAAGTGTTTGATCATCTGTTTCCTGTTGGTAGAAATCCTAAGTCTTGGCTAGCAGCTGTGAATGTCTCAAGTGTGTAAGGAAAACCTTCACACAGTCATCTACATCAGGAATACCTATGGAGAGGAGCATTCTGCTCTGGTCACTTAGGAAAGTAAACAACTGTCCCCAAATTTACCTAGTGTTTCCAAGGGAACCTATATAGGGGCCTGGTGGTCTGATCCCCTGTGGCACATTGTGATTGGTTTAAAAGACTGTAAAATATATGATTTCTTCTGGAATAAACAAGTTTGCAGGTTGCTCACCACAAGCCTGCATTTACCCAACTCCCGGGGCCTGGGTTATGGGTTTGTCAGCTCTTACCTGCACCTGAGCTGCACTGTCACATCCTACATATTATAGGACAAATAAAGTGTGGCTCATGTTATAGTAAAACACAGAGTTCTCAGTCACAGGAGAAGATATTTGGCACCCAAAGTTAAAAGAAAAGAGATTCTCTTCTGCTACCACTAAGGAGGGATGGAAACAGTCTCAATTAAAAGACATCTCAAGTTCTCACACCATCTGCTTGTGGCTAAGGCAGAATCTACACTACCTGGAGAAATTATCTCCAAGTTCTGGTTTGGTCCACACAGGTTCCAACAGGGTTTCTTTCTTTAATAATGAGAAAAGATCCACTGCACATTCAATCATGACTCAAGTGAGAAGTGGTGGAAGAGAACAACATGGCAACAAGTGGAGTAACCAGGGTGATTGATAGAAATATGGAACATAACAATGATCAAATGATTCTTAAGAATGCTACACTTAATTTTGTCTCTTAGGCTCCACCCTGCATTTGGGCTCCACTTTGGTCTGCTGTGCAGTAACACAGCCTCTCCACCCACTTGTTCCACTGCATTCTGAACACTTGGTGTCTCCTCCTCTGGCCTATTTAATATAGGGATCTGTCTCCTCTGACCCTGGAACCTGTTGTGATCTGGCTTAACCCAGTTCCTCCCACATCCAATAGCATCCCAAATGGCTCAGCTCATGTTTCAGATGCAATGATGCATGATGTTAAAGAGCATTTATATTGCTAATATTTCAGATCTAATGCTGTTTTGTGTTAAACAGTATATAAAAACTTTATAAAATTTAATTTTAAAATGGGACAAAATCAGCTTCAGAAATAAAACACCTTACCTGATATTTGTCAAGAGCCTCACCTCACCTGAGTTAAGAAACTGCCTCTCACCTTACTCAATGTCAGGATGACTTTAAAGTAGGCTATACTCAAGCTCATTTTAAATTTTGTTCAAAGGATAGATTTTTATTGTAAAGATTAGTGTGATCCCAAAATAAAAGGAGATATATAAGTAGGTAAGCTTAGACATTTTGAAAATTGTTTTTCTTGCATTATGATGATTATACAAACTGAATATGTTGCTACTGTTAATTTCACTTTTTAATTTTCTTGTTAATTTTTAGCTGTTGCCTGTTGATGTTTTGAAAAGGGACAATCTGATACAATCTCTAGTAGAACAACCTGAGATAATTAGAGATAATGCCATCATCTGTAGGACAGACAGGATATAAGACTACTTTCCAGTGCTGATATTGACTCCCAAACAAATGAAAGGGGTAAGAATAATTAAAACCCACATCTCTAAAGAGACTAGATTAAAACCCAAACTCCATTTAAAAATGGTTTAAACTGGTCTGCTGGATGTTTAGAACAAAACAAAACAACAACAAAAAAACCCAGAGAATCTAAAGTCAAAGAAGTAAAAGGGCATGGAAAAAGCAGTTAATATTTGGCCTTTGCCCCCTGAGTTTACCAAGATCCAGAGAAGAATGGGATCCCTATGAGGACTCTGCAACTCTGGTGAGTCAACATATCTGCCAATCAGGGATATCAAGAGGCTCCTTCAGGACAAGAAGCTAACCAGTGCACTTTCTGTAAAGGGAGGGGTCACTTGATGCTTCTAAGAGAAGCCACATATAGACAGTAAGACCCTGCCCCATCCTGGCAGATTGCACCACTTGTAGATGAAAACTACAGGAGTCAAGAGGCTTCCCATATGTTCCCAAAAGTGATTCTGAGAAATCTCAGCTGATATGTAACAATAGAGAATAACAAGGTCAGTTTTGAACAACTTTGTCTCATACATCTGGCAGGAGAGTAGAGTCACTCACAGTTGTGCATGAATACTTAGATAAAAAAAGTTCCTTTTTTGAAAAAACATATAACTTAAGATTTACACTTATGACAGCTGTAACAAATGTAAGTGAAACTGGAGTCTATAAGAAAGGGTTCTTGGGGGAGTGCCTAATATTTAATAATCATAAAGAACTCTGGAGGCAGAAGTGTTTCCTGCATTTCGGAGAATGAATGAAATACTAATTTCTTTCATATAAATTGTTTACAAAAATGTAAATCTGTGCTGTATTGTTCATTGTTGTCCAAGCATGATTCTTGCCCTGTCCAATCACCTGCCATCATGGACCTCTGGACAGCTGTAACACTAAGTACCCTTAACTGTCCATTACCCAGCTGAGAGAAAGAAAGGACTTGGAATTCTTAACCCCAACTTCACACTCTCTCAGCAGGAATCAGCATGGAGTTTCCCTCACCATTTTACCATAGAAATGGAATGTAGAAATGAGAATGGGGAAATGTAAAAATTATGCACATTATCTTTTGAATATAGCCATTGCTGCTTATTTTAAAAGGGACAGATTTTCTTTCCTCTTCTCCCTCTCCCCCTTCTTAATTTGGGGACAGTAAACAGTATTCCCTTGAGTTATCTGTGCAACTAAGAAAAGAGATATCACCAGAAGATCTAGAAAGTGACAACCTCCCAAATTAACAAGTGAATTTCAACACACTATCAGGGTGCATCTGGGACACCCTGTCAGCACACACCTGGAAAGAGACTTTGAAAATCTTCTTTAAAAAATATCCATTTCACCTGATGGACAGAACAACAGCCTCTAGGACTGGAGTTCCCTGTATGTTCTCCTTTGATAGCAAATCAATAAACCTTCTTTTTTCCCTTTTCTAAAATATGTGTCCCCATTAAGTTAGCATGAATTGGCTTCAGGGACAAGGACCAAGCTTTTGATAACAGGATGTCTCTTTCTAAAATATGCCTGCAGGGAAGATGGAAAAGTAAAGTTCTCCATTAAATAAGGTAATATATGATATAAAAAAAGTAGACTGGGTACTACAGGCTCAGTGAGAAGGGTCTGATAGTGGCAACTAAGTTTGTCCTCTTTCATCTCTTCCTTCAATGCCTGCATTTGTTCTTTCATCTCCTCATTTGCTTCCCTGATTGTTTTAATTATGTACATTCTGAACTCCCTTTCTGACATTTCTTCTGCTCTGCTGTCATTGGGGTTTATTGATATAGTATCTAGGTTAGTTTGGGACATTTTCTTCCCTTGTTTTCTCATATTGGTCAGATATCAGTGGGACTCTGAGATATTGCAAATTTCCTCTATTGGCTTATAGTGTCCCTGTAGATTTCCAGTATATCACCTCCCAGCCTTCAGTAGCCTGAAGGTTTGGAGGAACTTGATAATTCAGTGCTTCAGAGGAAAGCTGCCCCTACCCGCTACTGGGTCCAGGGCTGGGGGCTGGTTCTATGTGGAAATCCTCTGACTGGGCGGGCCTGTTCCTAGAAGGTGGCTAAGGACAGGGCCTGCCCCCTCCTGTGGGAGCCAGAATGCTCAGGGAAAGCTTCTCCCTGACCTGCCTTGGTCCCAGAAGCCACCTGCCAGTCTCAGCCCATTGCTAAGTCAGGGGCTTGGGGTTAGGTCTGTGAGGAAAAACTCCCACTAGTCGGGCCTGCTCCAAGGAGCTGGCTGTGGATCGTGCTGGAGCCCGTTGCTGGGTCTGGGGCTTGGGGTTGGCTCTGTGCAGAAAAGTTCTCACTGGGCGGGCCTGCTCCAAGAAGCTGGCTGTGGATCACGCTTGCTGCCAGAGGGAGCAGGGCTGCTTGGGAAAGACTTTCGCTGCCCTACCCTGCTCTGAGAAGCTGCCCTTTGTCCGGGCCTGCCACCCAGGCTGAGCCTCACCCAGTGGGAAACACTCACCCGCTGCTCTATGTTGGTCCAATTCTCTCAATACATCCCCTTATTGAATCCTGAGTTCTGGAGCGATGGGAGATGCAGTCACCCTCTAGTCCGCCATCTTGGTTCTCTTCAGATTCAATTTTTGAATGTGGTGTGAGGTGAGTCCAAATAAATTCATTTTTTAAATTTTTTAAAATTTATTTTTATTGTGAAAAGTGGGATACATGTTGTTTCTGTTTGTACATGGAGTAACAGCATACCATTTGCGTCTTCATACATTTATATAGGGTAATGGTGTTTGATTCATTCTGTTATTTTTTCCTTCCCCACCCCTCTTTTTCCTCTATACAGACCTTCATTCATCCTTTCTTGCCCCCTTCCCACCCCCCATGATGTGTCATCATTTGCTTATCAGCGACATCATTCATCCTTTGGTTTTTGAGATTGACATCTCAGTTAGCATGATATTCTCCAATTTCATCCATTTGCCTGCAAATGTCATAATTTTATTATTCTTTATAGCTCACTAATATTCCATTATGTGTGTGTGTATATATATCACAATTTCTTTATCCATTCATCAATTGAAGGACATCTGGGATGGTTCAACAATCTGACTACTGTGAATTGAGCAGCTATGAACATTGATGTGGCTATATCTCTGTAATATGCTGATTATAAGTCCTTCGGGTATGGGCCAAGGAGTGGGGTAGCTGGGTCAAATGGTGGGTCCATTCTGAGTTTTCCAAGGAATCTCCACACAGCTTTCCAGAGTGGTTGCACTAATGTGCAGTCCCACCAGCAATGTATGAGTGTACCTTTTTTCACCAAATCCTCTCTAACACCTATTGTTTGTATTCTTGATAATCACCATTCTAATTGGGGTGAGATGGAATCTTAGGGTGGTTTTGATTTGCATTTCTCTTATTACTAAAGATGTTGAATATTTTTTCATATGTTTGTTGATTGCTTGTAGATCTTCTTCTGTGAAGTGTTTGTTCATTTCCTTAGCCCATTTTTTGATTGGGTTATTTGTATTCTTCATGTAGAGTTTTTTTGTTTTCTTTAAATATTCTGGAAATTAGTGCTCTATCTGAAATATGAATCACAAAGATTTTGTCCCACTCTATAGGCTCTCTCTTCACATTACTGAGAGTTTCCTTTGCTGAGAGAAAGCTATTTAGTTTGAATCTATCCTGTTATTGATTCTTGCATTTATTTCTTGTGCTATGGGAATCCTGTTAAGGAAGTTTGATCCTAAGCCAACAAGGTGAAGATTTGGATCTACTTTTTCTTCTATAAGATGAAGGGTCTCTGGTCTGATTTTGAGGTCCTTGATCCATTGTGAGTTGATTTTTGTGCAGGGTGAGAGTTAGGGTTTTAATTTCACTCTGTTGCATATGGATTTCCAGTTTTCCCAGCACCATTTGTTGAAGAGGTTTTCTTTTCTCCTTTGCATATTTTTGACACCTTTGTCTAGTATGAGAAAATTTTATTTATTTGGGTTTGTGTCCATGTCCTATATTCTCTACCATTGATCTACCTGTCTATTTTGGTATTAATATCATGCTGTTTTTGTTACTATTGCTTTGTAGTATAGTGAAGTTCTGGTATTGTGATATCCCCTGTTTCATTCTTCCTGCTAAGGATTGGGTTTCTTATTCTTCCAGATGAATTTCATGATTGCTTGTTCTATTTCTGTAAGGTACATCATTGGGATTTTAATTGGAATTATATTGACTCTGTAGAGCAGTTATGGTAGTATGACCATTTTGACAATATTAATTCTGCCTATCCAAGAACATGGGAGATCTTTCCATTTTCTAACGTCTTCCTCAATTTCTTTCTTCAATGTTTTGCAGTTTTCATTTTAGAGATCTTTTACCTCTTTGGTTAGATTGATGCACACGTATTTTTTATTTTTTTTGAAACTATTGTAAATGGAGTTGTTTTTTCTCACTTCCCTTTCAGATGTTTCATTACTTGCATATAAAAATGTTTTAGATTTATGTGTGTTGATTCTATAGCCTGCTATTTTGCTGAATTCATTGATGAGGTCTAGAAGTTTTCTGGAGGAGTTTTTTGAATCCTGTAAATATAGAATCCTGTCATCAACAAATAGTGACAGCTTAAGTTCCTCTTTTCCGATTCATATCCCTTTAGTTTCTTTAGTCTGTCTAGTTGCTCTGGCTAGAGTTTCGAGGAAAACGTTGAATAGAAGTGGTAAAACAGGACATCCCTGTCTTGTTCTCGTTTTATAAGGCAATGGTTTCAGTTTTTCTCCATTAAGAATGATGTTGAGGGCTGGGGATATAGCTCAGTTGGTAGAGTGCTTGCCTTGCAAGCACAAGGCCCTGGGTTCAATCCCCAGCACCGCAAAAAAAAAAAAAAAAAAAAAAAAAAAGAATGATGTTGACCATCGGCTTAGCATAAAAAGCCTTTACAATATTCAGGTATGTTCCTACTATCCGTATTTTTTCTAGTGTTTTGAGCATGAAGGGGTGTTGTATTTTGTCAAGTGCTGTTTCTGTGTCAATTGAAATAACCATATGATACTTATTCTTAAGTCTATTGAAATGATGGGTTACGTTTATTGATTTATGGATGTTAAACTATTCTTGCCTTCCAGGGATGAACCCCACTTGATCATGGTTCTCGATTTTTCTTAATATGTTTTTGGATATGTTTTGCCAATATTTTGTCAAGAATCTTTGCATCTATATTCATCAAGGATATTGGTCTAAAATTTTCTTTCCTTGTTGTGTCTTTGCCTGGTTTGGGTATGAGTGTGATATTATCTTCATAGAATGAGTTTGGTACAGTACCCTCTTTTTCTATTTCCTGGAATACTTTGAGAAGTTTTGGAATAAATTCTTTTTTCAAGGTCTTGTAAAACTTGGCTGAGAATCCGTCTGGCACTGGGCTTTTCTTGGATGGTAGGTTTTCAATGGCTTCTATTTCATTGCTTGATATTTATCTGTTTAAATTGTATATGTCCTCCTGGTTCAGTTTGGGAGGATCATATGTCTTTAGAAATTTATCAATGTCTTCGGTAGTTCTATTTTGTTGGAATACAGATTTTCGAAATAGCTTCTCATTATGTTATGTATCTCAGTGGTGTCTGTCATAATATTTCCTTTTTCATCACAAATTATAATAATTTGACTTTTCTCTTTCCTCTTTGTTAGTGTGGCTAATGGTTTGTCTATTTTGTTTACTTTATCAAAGAACCAACTTTTTGTTTTTCAATTTTTTGAATTGTTTCTTTAGTTTCAATTTCATTGATTTCAGCTCTGATTTTAATTATTTCCTGTCTTCTACTACTTTTGCTGTTATTCTGTTCTTCTTTTTCTAGGGCTTTGAGCTGTAATGTTAGGTCATTTAATTGTTGACTTTTATTTTCTGGAATGCTCTCCATGCAATAAATTTTCATCTTAGTACTGCTTTCATAGTGTTCCGGAGATTTTTATATGTTGTTTCATCATTCTCATTGACCTCTAAGAATTTTTTTTTTATCTCCTCCCTGATGTTTTCTGTTATCCATGTTTCATTCAATAGCATATTATTTAGTCTCCAAGTGTTGGAGTAATTTCTCTTTTTTATTTTGTCATTGATTTCTACTCTCAGTCCATTAAGATCTGATAGAACACAAGGCAGTACCTCTATTTTTTTTGTATTTCCTAAGGGCTGCTTTGTGGCATAACATATGGTCTATTTTTGAGAAGGTTCCATGTTCTGCTGAGAAGAAAGTGAATTGGCTCATTAATGAATATATATATATATATATATATATATATATATATATATAAATTCTAGGTTATTGATTGTTATTGAGTTCTATGGTTTCTTTGTTTGGCTTTTGTTTGGAAGATCTATCTAGTGGTGACAGTGGTGCATTAAAGTAACCCAGAATTATTGTGTTTTGATATATTTGATTCCTGAAATTGAAAAGGATTTGTTTGATGTACAGGGATGCACCATTGTTTGGGGCACATATATTTACTATCGTTATGTCTTCCTGATTTATGGTTCCCTTAAGCAGTATGAAATGTCCTTCTTTTTGTCTTCTGATTAACATTGGCTTGAAGTCCACTTTATATGATATAAGGATGGAAACCTCTGCTTTTTTACTGAGTTCATGTGCAAGGTAGGTTTTTGCCCATCCTTTCACCTTTCGTCTGTGGATGTCCTTATCTATGAGATGAGTCTCTTGTAGGCAGCATATTGTTGGATCTTTCTTTTTAATACATTCTTCCAGTCTATGTCTTTTGAGTGATGAGTTTAGGCCATTAACTTTCATGGTTATTATTGAAATGTGATTTGTATTGCCAGTCATTTGGGCTTATTTTTGGTTTTTAACATGACTCGTTTTCTCCTTTGAGTGGTTTTTCTCTAAGGTATTTGCTCCCTTTGCTGACCTACATTGTTGTTTTTCATTTCCTCCTCCTGGAATATTTTTTGAGAACATTCTGTAGTGCAGGCTTTCTATTTGTAAATTCTTTTAACTTTTGTGTGTCATGGAAGTATTTCATTTCATCTTCAAATCTGAAGGTTAATTTTGCTGGGTATAAGATTCTTGGTTGGCAATCATATTCTTTCAGAGGTTGAAATGTTGCTCCATGCCATTCTAGCTTTTACATTCTGGGTTGAGAAGTCTGTTGCTGTCTATATTGGTTTACCCCTATGTGTAATCTGATGTTTTTGTCTCCCAGCCTTCAAAATCCTATCTTTATTTTGAATGTTAGGCATTTTCATTATAATGTGCCCTGGTGTGGATTTGTTGTGATTTTGTGCATTTGGTGTTCTGTAATACTCTTGTATTTGATTTTCCATTTCATTTTTCAGGTTTGGGAAATTTTCTGATATTATTTCATTAAATAGATTGTTCATTCCTTTGGTTTGTATCTCTGTGCCTTCCTCAATCACAATAATTCTTAAATTTGTTCTTTTCATGATGTTCCATAGTTCTTGGAGATTCTGTTCATGATTTCTTACCATCATCTCTGTTTGGGCAACTTTAATTTCAAGATTAAATACTTTGTCTTCATTGTCTGAAGTTCTGTCTTGCAAGTGATCTAGTCTTTTGATGATGCTTTCCATTGAGTTTTTTTTTAATTTGGTTTATTGTTTCCTTCATTTCAAGCATTTCCCTAATTTGAATAGTTTTAATTTGAACAATTCTACATATTTTTTGATGTAGAAGATTTTTTCTCTGGTTAAATTTATTATGTATCTTAATATTTATATGCAAATACAAATGAAGAATTAAAATTTTTTATTAAATTTTTTGTTGCTGGCATATAAAACAGATGATCTTTTGAGTATTAACCTCATTATTTGTATTTTGCTGAATTTATCTATGGGTTCTGGCACTGGTTTTCCCTCAGATACTTTGAGATTTTCTATGTGTGGGCACTAGCTTATGTGGGTCCACTGGCATGAATAAACCTGAGTTCCTCAGTTATCCAAATGTCATTTGGTCTCTGGGTAAGAAAGAGTTCCATAATAATAGAATGCTGTCATCTATTTAGAGATGCAACTCTTGTATATTTTAATTTTAAAATTAAAAGAATATTCAAATTCATAATTTATATAGCATGAATTATCAAGGCCAGTAACTTTCCTCATTTACATTTGGAATTTTACATTTTGATTTCATATGGAACACTATCAAAAAATGAGGAGACTCTCACTACCTAAGTCAATGTATCTACCCTTGAAAGGAGAGACACAGGGTGCTGCTTAGCTAAATTTGCAACAAAAATTTCTCCTCCTACTTTGGATAGATTATGAGGTGAACACACACCTGCAATTCCAGCTACTTGGGAGATTGAGGCAGGAGACCTCAAGTTTGATATCAGCTTTAATAAATCCACAAGGGCCTAAGTAACTTATTGAAAACCTGTCTCAAAAAAAATAGATTAAAAGAACTGAGATGTGGCTTAGTAGTTAATCACTATTCAGTTCAATTGCTGGGGGGGGGCAGAAATTGGATCCAATTCACTTAAATGCATTAAAACTATTAGAAAATTATGTTTTGGCATCTTAGTATCATGACATGTAAAATCTTTTTTTTTGTTTTAGAGAATGTTTTTCACATCTATTTATAAGATCACTGGAAACTCCTTTTAAATGTATATTTTTAAGATCACTTTTATGGATTACATTATGTTAATTCAGTACATGTATATATGTTGTACTAATCAGATCACAGTAATAAATATCTCCATCACTTCAACTGTTAATTATTTTTATTTGTTTGACATTTCATTTTGGAACACATTTGAGGTTGTTCTAAACAATAGTTACCATACCATACCAAAGAAGTACCTGAAGGAATTCCTTCACTCCCTTCTTGGTGCTCCTCACTGAACTCTTTTGATATGTTTTCTCCCTGCTGTTTCTGTTCTCTGGTGACCATTATCCCATTCTGTTCTCCAACATTTAATTATTGCTTTCTAAAAATGAATGAGAACATGTGTTATTTGTCCTTCTGCATTGGGAGCATTTCATTTAACATAATGAAAGTCATTGAAACTTCTTTTTAGGGTAAGTTTGACATAGCAAAAAATTTGCCATTTTGATGCTATTTATGAGGACAGGTAAGAGACTGTGAGTATATTCATACTATTTTGAAAACAATCATCATCCATCTCCAGTACTTGCTTTTCTTCCTAAATGATCCCTGTGGAGCTATTGTTCCACAATCCTCACTGACTACCTACCTCTGCCCTGGTAATAGACAGTCTATATTCTGTCTCTAAGTTTCTACTTTCAGATTTCTCTTCCACTTTAGAGTCTAGCAGCATTGTTTCTTTTTAAAAAAAGTATTTGGAGATGGACACAATACCTTCATTTTATTTATTTTTGTTTAATGCTGAGGATGCAACCCAGTGCCTCACACATACAAGACAATCACTCTACCATACAACCACAACAAAAATACCAGTATTTGTTCTGTGACTGAAAGTTTACTTGAAACAACGTCTTCAAGGTTCAAGAAGTACTTCCTCAGACATTTATTTTTCTGATACATGTTGAATAATATTCCATGGTATGCCCAGTCCATGTTTAGTTTATACATTTATATGCTTTTGGATACTGAGTTGTTTCCACCATGGACTAATTTTAATAATTCTAGTTAGAATACTGGTGTACTTATGATAACTTGGGTTCCTGATTTCAATTTTGTTTAACAGATAAATAAAAGACCAGATGTTGGATAGGGTACACTGTGCATGACAATAAATATTGATATATTTAGTTGGACAAAATACAGCTCACTGAATAAATTATAAATGGCTGTACACTCTCAATGTGTTTCAAAGTGACTATCCTAGACCATGAAGATGAGACCCATCTAATTGAATCATATGCTGATATCAAGCAGATATGGGTACCTTTTTGTTATGTCAAAAAGCTACAGGATTGACATTTCTATGACAGTCACATGTTTTCAAACTACACAAAATTTTTAAAAGTGCATATTTCCAAATTTACTTAATCCAGAGAACATATATTCTATGCCATGATTTATTATTCAGAAGCCAGCATTTTGACATTTTAGGAAAACTTATTCATCATTATTAACTAAATATGTACTATTTTTCCCAAAAAATATTTCAAGAAGTTAATTTTCCAGTAAAGATCAGCAGCAAAGGACAGGTTGTGTCATAGTCATTGGCCACAATCACCTGAATATAATGACAAACCGGGTCACTGTTCCACATAGTTCTTGATGAAGAGAAGATGCAGTACAAGCAGTTCATGAATACAAAGAAACTCATCAGCTCTCTTCCTCGACGCTGCCTACGGAGGTGGCTGCCATCTGTATTCGGCATCGTGGCTGCCCTCAGACCTCTCATGAAGCCCAAAATCATCAAAAAGAGGACCAAGAAGTTCATATGGCACCAGTCAGACAGATATGTCAAAATTAAGTGCAACTGGTGGAAACCCAGAGTTATTGACAACAGGGTGCGGAGAAGATTCAAGGGCCAGATCTTGATGCCCAACATTGGTTATGGGAGCAACAAGAAGACAAAGCACATGCTGCCCAGTGGCTTCCAGAAGTTTCTGGTCCACAACGTCAAGGAGCTGGAAGTGCTCATGTGCAACAAATCTTACTGTGCTGAGATTGCTCACAACATTACCTCCAAGAATCACAAAGCCATCGTGGAAAGAGCAGCCCAACTGGCCATCAGAGTCACCAATCCCAACACCAGGCTGTGCAGTGAAGAAAATGAATAGTTCATGGGCACATTTTTTGTGTGCTTAAATAAAACAATAAAAACTGTCAAAAAAACTGTCAAAAAAAAGAGAAATTCATCAGCAGAAGAATGGTCCAGATGGTCCTCTGTACAGGGGATGATTTTGGAAACAGACTGGTGCAATAAGGTTTCTGGTCATGCCTTTTATGGCTGCACAATAGAGCTACAAAGTACCAACTTGAAAGGGCCATGAATGCTGTAAGAAACACATCCCAGAGTAAACTTAACAGAGAAAATAAATGATTAGAAAGTAACTCAAGGGCTGGGGAGACAGCTCAGCTGGTAGAGTTCTTGCCTTGCAGCACTCTGCGATCACCCTGAGTTCGATCCCCAGTACTACAAAAAAAAAAAAAAAAAAAAAGAAAATAACTCAATAAAATCATGAAAGATTCATTGTTAAATATAAGACCATGTAAGGTCACATTATGAATGGAAGACAAAGAGTATGACAATGGAGAACTCAAGGACATGTTGAAGAACCACAGAAGCAAGAGGGAACACAGGTTCTGATGTGGGGATTAATGGTTGAATTTTTCCAAGCAAAAGCTTCTGAGACTGAAAGTAATAGACTGCTGGACACTCAGCAAGCAGGTGGCACAAATGGAAAATTTCCTCAAAAATCTGTAAAAGTATATAAATGATTTCTGTTTGATATTATTCCAAAAGTCCTAAGACACAAAATTATTTGTACTGGTGTACCACAAAATTATCTGCATTCATAGATGGATTAGGGTCAAAAAATCAATGGTCAGGTTGGTGGATTTGAGCCTGTGCTACAAACAGAATGTGAAAATATAATAAAGAAGAAGGATGGTGTTGACTGAGATATAAGGGCTGACTTCAGAGAAAAATGCACTTTTTATGCAAGTAAAATAATATAGTTGTTCTTTTTAATGTTTTGGGAAATGAATATCATATATCAGAATAAAATAAAGGAAAAAAACCTCTTTATTTCAAATATTATCAATGTCATAATTCACAGAATATACATTTATCATAAAGAAATATGGATTTACCCCAACACACCTTAATCCCATGTCAATGCTCATTTCTCTTTGATATTCTCTAGATGTCATTTCCCAATATTACCAAATTATGTCTGGATTATATAGTTATTGCTGGGCTTCCACTGTACATCAGCTTTTCTATCCATTCAGAATTACCATATATTATTGAGAACAGATCATGATTATGATCTCATTTTGAAGTTTTGTGTGGTAGTATATTATTTGTTTTCATATTTTTTCTCTTTTTAAAAAATTTTTGGGATTTTTAGTTGTAAATGGCCACTATATCTTTGTTTTATTTATTAATATGCTGATGAGGATTGAACCCAGGGCCTCATGCATACGAGGAAAGTGCTGTACCACTTGATGAAAACCCAGGTACATATTGGAGTCTCTACAAATTGATAAATTCACTTTCAAGAATTCCATAATGATGAAGAATTCTACCTAACAAGAAATCAATAACAATGGAGTAATTATATACATGAATATATTATTTTAGTGCTGTCCTTATTCTGGCTTATTATCAGAGATAATACCTTTAATTCACCAACTGAGCCAACATAGAGAGGTGCTACCTCTAAGACACATAATTTGAATTTGCATCTGTGGTCTTCCATTGGGTTCAAATGTGACTTTGAGCAGTCTATGATGCCAAATTCTGATTATCTATAAAATAAAGTAAGTCACATTATCTGTATTTTAGAGGTATTATATATGAAACAAATGATGTACCAAATATGGAAGTGTTTATGACATATAATGACCTTAGAAAATATTGGTCATTATGCTTTAAGTATCCATTTGATCATACATGTACCTTCAGAGATTTTGAGGCAACATCTATTGTTGCCTCAAAAATTTTTATAATATTAAAACATTTTAGCAAGATCTGTAGCAAGATATTTGGTGGTTTTTATAATTGTTTTTAAATACCCACAATATCCATTTTATATACCTAGTATTATCATCAGTACAATAACTGTCCAAAGTGAGGCAAAAGCAGTTATCAAACATTAGTAAGAAAGATTCTAATGTTTTTTACTAAGTTACCTGGAATTGGGGTTGCAATTAAAGTTACAGGTAAACTAGACTCAGACTTATTGCATTGCAAGATTTTCACTCAACAAAATCATTTTACTCAAGACTGAGAAATGGACCTTCAAAGAATTCTTATTTTCATCTCATGGATTAAACAATTTTCTTGTTCAGAGTCTCAAGTATATATCTGCTACACAAAATTTAATATTGATCTACCTATGGAATATTTCCTATACAACACATGTCTGTGCTTTAATTCAAATATCTAAAATAGTGGGTAGGTATTTTAAAACTAGTTATAACCAAATACTAAAAATAACAGAAAATTATGTTTGAGACTAAATCATTTCCAAATCTTTAGAACATGTAGATCTATATGGCATAATATGAAAAGAAATAAGAAAACTTACAGATTCATGAACATGGGATACCCTTTAAAAATTCACAGTGATGTAAATACTTGCATAAAACAATGAACTGTTGATTTTTATTAAATTTTTAATTCAAAGCTACTATTTGTATTTGGATATGGGACCCAGCATTATAATTCAACATATGTATTCAGTGTATAGTGATCAAATTAGGATAATTTTCATCTTCTCAAATATTATCATTTTTATGTTGACACCTGCAAAGTCATCTCTGGTTAGTTTGAATTGTATACATAATCATTATAGACTGAAATCACCCTATTGTGCTATAAAACCCGAGTTGCTTTTCCCTCTTAACTGTTTTGGCACTCATTATTCAGTATCTATCTCATTTCTTTTTTATAGATCTCAGAAGATATTCTGGTTTTGGCTTCTCTGTGACCAACATTTTTAGCTTCAACACATGAATGTCAACATCCAGTATTTGTGGAAAATGAAAACTCTCTACCACTACTAGGATAAGATAATATTTTCCACAAGTAATGACCAAGTAAATTAACACAATTTTCTTCATTTAATCATTTGGTGTTTTGGTGTCATCTCCCATGATAATCCAGAAAAAATAATAGAAAGATATAAATCAAATTTCCATATGTGTCCAAGCTTTTATGGGTCACATTTTATCACTAGGATGCATTGTTTTATTTCACAATATCCAAGAACAAATAAATGGCATATGTTAATTCTTAAAAATATACTTTATATATTTTAAATTTTAATGTGTATTTTTATAGTATAAATTAATTGGGTCCATATTAGCATGTAATAAATAACCTTTGAAAATTTTATTAGACCAGGTAAATTGGCAAATACCTGTAATTGAACTTGCTGAGTATTCTCAGAGAGCAATAATGATTGTTCAAATTCAGCCTCCATAGCTTAGCAAGACCCTAAGGAATATATAGAATCACTGTCTCAAAAAAAATGAAATAAAAAAGTTAGGAGGGGGCGATCCAAGATGGCGGCCTAGAGGGAGACTGCACCCCCGTCGCTCCAGAACCCAGGAGTTAAGAAGGGGAGGCATTGAGAGACTGGGACTGAAATAGAGCCACGGGTGAGTCTGCCCACTGGGTAAAGCTCGGCCCGGGGGGCAGGCCCAGATAGAGGTGGCTTATCGGAGCCACGCAGGGCAGCTAGAGTCATCCACAGGCAGCCCTGCGCACTCCGGCGGTGGGCCCTGCCCACACAGCCAGCTTCTCCAGGTTCTCGGAACGGAACTGGCCCGCTCGTGAGAGCCTTTCTGACCAGAACAAGCTCCGAGTCCCGGAGCCAGTGCAGCTCAGCGTACTCTGGCACGCAAGCAGATTCAGGGTCCAGACAGGGCAGCCAGAGACTTCCCCAAGTAGTCTGGACCCCTGCGGTGGGAGGTGCCATCCAAGGCTAGCCTCTCGGAGCTGACCGCCCAGTGAGAGACTTTCTACATAGAACCAGCCACAAGCCCCCGAACCAACGGAGAGCCTCGATCCGCAAACAGCCTCTGGGATCAGGGCAGGGCAGCCAGACATCTCTTCAGGCGGCTCTGCCCACTCCGGCTGCAGGCTCTCTTCTCGGGGTGATCCAAGATGGCGGCCTAGAGGGAGACTACACCCCCTGTTGCTCCAGAACCCAGGAGTTAAGAAGGGGAGGCATTGAGAGACTGGGACTGAAATAGAGCCACAGGTGTGTCTGCCCACTGGGTAAAGCTCGACCTGGGTGGCAGGCCCAGATAGAGGTGGCTTATTGGAGCCAGGCAGAGCAGCTAGAGTCTTCCCAAGGTAGCCTTCCACACTCTGGCAGTGAGCTCCTCCCACACGGCCAGCTGCACGGTGCAGGCCCACAGTGAGAGCATTTCAGCACAGAGCCAGTTCCAAATCCTGGAACCAGTAGGGGGCTAGGGGCAGTTTTCTTCGGGTACACTGCTTTATCAGATTCCTCCAAGACATCAGGCTACTGAAGGCTGGGAGGTGATACACTGGAAATCTACCGGGACACTATAAGCCAATAGCGGAAAACTGCAATATCTCAGGGTCCCACTGACAACTGACCAATATGAGAAAACAAGGGAAGAAAATGTCCCAAACAAACCTAGATACTACATCAATAAAACCCAATGACAGCACAGCAGAAGAAATGTCAGAAAGGGAGTTCAGAATGTACGTAATTAAAACGATCAGGGAAGAAAATGAGGAGATGAAAGAGCAAATGCAGGCATTGAAGGAGGAGATGAAAGAGCAAATGCAGGCATTAAATGATCGCACCAATCAACAGTTAAAAGACCAAATACGGGAAGCAAGAGATCATTTCAATAAAGAGTTAGAGATACTGAAAAGAAAACAAACTGAAATACTTGAAATGAAGGAAACAATAAACCAAGTTAAAAACTCCATAGAAAGCATAACCAATAGAATGGAGCACCTGGAAGACAGAACCTCAGACATTGAAGACAAATTATTTAATCTTGAAAGCAAAGTTGGCCAAACAGAAAAGATGGTAAGAAATCATGAACAGAATCTACAAGAATTATGGGATATCATGAAAAGGCCAAATTTAAGAATTATTGGGATTGAGGAAGGCTTAGAGAAAAAAACCAAAGGAATGAACAACCTATTCAATGAAATAATATCAGAAAATTTTCCAAAACTGAAGAATGAAATGGAAAACCAAATACAAGAGGCTTATAGAACTCCAAACATACAAAATTACAACAGACCCACACCAAGGCACATTATTATGAAAATACCTAACATACAAAATAAAAACAGAATATTAAAGGCCGCGAGAGAAAAGAATCAAATTACATTGAGAGGGAAACCAATAAGAATATCAGCAGATTTTTCAATCCAGACCCTAAAAGCCAGAAGGGCCTGGAACAACATTTACCAAGCCCTGAAAGAAAACGGATGCCAACCAAGAATCTTATACCCAGCAAAACTTACCTTCAAATTTGACGATGAAATAAGATCCTTCCATGATAAACAAAAGCTAAAGGAATTTACAAAAAGAAAGCCAGCATTACAAAACATTCTCAGCAAAATATTCCATGAGGAAGAGATGAAAAACAACGATGCAAATCAGCAACAGGAGGCGCTAGCCTAAAGGAATAGCCAAATAAAGGAGAAACCAAATCATGCCAAAAACAAATATGAGTCAATTGACTGGGAATACAAATCTTATCACAATAATAACCCTGAATGTTAATGGCCTGAATTCATCAACCAAAAGACACAGACTGGCAGATTGGATTAAAAAGAAAAATCCAACAATATGCGGCCTGCAAGAGACTCACCTCATAGAAAGAGACACCCATAGACTAAAGGTGAAAGGATGGGGAAAAACATACCATGCACACGGACACAGCAAAAAAGCTGGAGTATCCATCCTCATCTCACATAATGTGGACTTCAAACCAAAACTAGTCAGAAGGGATAAAGAAGGACATTACATGCTGCTTAAGGGAAGCATAAATCAGCAAGACATAACAATCATAAATATCTATGCCCCGAACATTGGCTCATCCACGTACGTCAAACAAATCCTTCTCAATTACAGAAATCAAATAGACCACAACACAATCATACTAGGCGATTTTAACACACCTCTCTCACCACTGGATAGATTGTCCAAACAAAAATTGAATAAAGAAACTATAGATCTCAACAACACAATCAGCAATTTAGACTTAACGGACATATATAGAATATACCATCCAACAAAGAACGAATACACTTTCTTCTCAACAGCACATGGATCCTTCTCTAAAATAGACCATATTTTATGCCACAAAGCTACTGTTAGCAAATACAAGAAGATAGAGATACTACCTTGTACTCTATCAGATCATAATGGATTGAAATTAGAAATAAATGACAGAATAAAAAAACAGAAACTTCTCCAATACTTGGAGACTAAATAATACACTATTATACAATGAATGGATAACAGAAGACATCAGGAGGGAAATAAAAAAATTCTTAGAAGTAAATGAGAACAAAGACACATCATATCAAAATCTCTGGGACACTATGAAAGCAGTACTTAGAGGAAGATTTATTTCATGGGGTGCATTCAAAAAAAGAAGTAGAAATCAACAAATAAACGACTTAACACTACAGCTCAAAGCGCTAGAAAAGAAGAGCAGACCAATACCAAAAGTAGTAGAAGACAGGAAATAGTTAAAATCAGAGCCGAAATCAACGAAATCGAAACAAAAGAAACAATTGGAAAAATTAACAAAATAAATAGTTGGTTCTTTGAAAAAATAAATAAAATTGATAAACCCTTAGCCACACTAACAAAGAGAAAGAGGGAGAAAACTCAAATTACTAAAATTCGGAATGAACAAGGAAACATCACAACAGACACCAGTGAAATACAAAACATAATTAGAAGCTATTTCAAAAATCTATACTCCAACAAAACAGAAAACCTCGAAGACATCAACAAATTTCTAGAGACATATGAATTACCTAAACTGAACGAGGAGGACATACACAACCTAAATAAACCAATTTCAAGCAATGAAATAGAAGAGGTCATCAAAAGCCTACCAACAAAGAAAAGTCCAGGACCAGATGGGTTCTCAGCCGAGTTCTACAAAACCTTTAAAGAAGAGCTCATTCCAATACTCCTCAAACTATTCCATGAAATAGAAGAGGAGGGAACCCTCCCAAACTCGTTCTATGAAGCCAATATCACCCTGATACCTAAACCAGACAGAGACACATCGAGGAAGGAAAATTTCAGACCAATATCCTTAATGAACATTGATGCAAAAATTCTCAACAAAATTTTAGCAAATCGCATACAAATATATATTAAAAAGATAGTGCACCACGATCAAGTGGGTTTTATCCCAGGGATGCAAGTTTGGTTCAACATTCGGAAATCAATAAATGTCATTCACCATATCAACAGACTTAAAGTTAAGAATCACATGATTATTTCAATAGATGCAGAAAAAGCATTCGATAAAATACAGCATCCCTTCATGCTCAAAACACTAGAAAAAATTGGGGTAGTGGGAACATTCCTAAACATTATAAAGGCAATCTACGCTAAGCCCATGGCTAATATCATTCTAAATGGTGAAAAACTGAAAGCGTTCCCCCTAAAAACTGGAACAAGGCAGGGATGCCCTCTTTCACCACTTCTATTCAACATCGTCCTTGAGACTCTAGCCAGAGCAATCAGACAAACCAAAGAAATTAAAGGGATACGAATAGGAAAAGAAGAACTCAAACTATCCCTGTTCGCTGATGACATGTTATATATTTAGAGGAACCTGGAAATTCCACCAGAAAACTTTTAGAACTCATAAGTGAATTCAGTAAAGTAGCAGGTTACAAGATCAATGCTCATAAATCCAATGCACTTTTATACATAAGTGATGAATCTTCAGAAAGAGAAATTAGGAAAACTACCCCATTCACAATAGCATCGAAAAAAATAAAATACTTGGGAATCAATCTCACAAAAGAGGTGAAAGACCTCTACAATGAGAACTACAGAACACTAAAGAAAGAAATTCAAGAAAACCTTAGAAGATGGAAAGATCTCCCATGTTCCTGGATAGGCAGAATTAATATCGTCAAAATGGCTATACTACCTAAAGTGCTATACAGATTCAATGCAATTCCAATTAAAATCCCAATGATGTACCTTGCAGAAATAGAGCAAGCAATTATGAAATTCATCTGGAAGAATAAAAAACCTAGAATAGCTAAAGCAATCCTCAGTAGCAAGAGCGAAGCAGGGGTTATTGCAATACCAGATCTTCAACTCTACTACAAAGCAATAGTAACAAAAACGGCATGGTATTGGTACCAAAATAGACAGGTAGATCAATGGTACAGAATAGAGGACATGGACACAAACCCAAATAAATACAATTTTCTCATACTAGACAAAGGTTCCAACAATATGCAATGGAGAAAAGATAGCCTCTTCAACAAATGGTGCTGGGAAAACTGGAAAACCATATGCAATAGAATGAAATTAAACCCCTATCTCTCACCCTACACAAAACTCAACTCAAAATGGATCAAGGACCTTGGAATCAGACCAGAGACCCTGCATCTTATAGAAGAAAAAGTAGATCCAAATCTTCAACTTGTTGGCTTAGGATCAGACTTCCTTAACAGGACTCCCATAGCACAAGAAATAAAAGCAAGAATCAACAATTGGGATAGATTCAAACTAAAAAGCTTTCTCTCAGCAAAGGAAACTATCAGAAATGTGAAGAGAGAGCCTACAGAGTGGGAGAATATCTTTGCCAACCATACCTCAGATAGAGCGCTAATTTCCAGAATCTATAAAGAACTCAAAAAACTCTACACGAAGAATACAAATAATCCAATCAACAAATGGGCTAAGGAAATGAACAGACACTTCACAGAAGAAGATGTACAAGTAATCAACAGATATATGAAAAAATGTTCAACATCCCTAGTAATAAGAGAAATGCAAATCAAAACTACCCTAAGATTTCATCTCACCCCAATTAGAATGGCGATTATCAAGAACACAAGCAACAATAGGTGTTGGCGAGGATGTGGTGAAAAAGGAACACTCATACATTGCTGGTGGGGTTGCAAATTAGTGCAGCCACTCTGGAAAGCAGTGTGGAGATTCCTCAGAAAGCTTGGAATGGAAACACCATTTGACCCAGCTATCCCACTCCTTGGTCTATACCCAAAGGACTTAAAATCAGCATACTACAGAGATACAGCCACATCAATGTTCATTGCTGCTCAATTCACCATAGCCAGATTGTGGAACCAACCTAGATGCCCTTCAGTTGATGAATGGATAAAGAAACTGTGGCATATTTATACAATGGAATATTACTCCGCAATGAAGAATGATAAAATTATGGCATTTGTAGGCAAATGGTCGAAATTGGAGAATATCATGCTAAGTGAGATAAGCCAATCTCAAAAAACTAAAGATCTAATGATCTTGCTGATAAGGGGATGAGGACATATAATGGGGGGTGGGAGGGGTTAGCATTAGGTTTAGGGTTAGGTTTAGAGTTAGGCTAAGGAGAGCGGTAAGAATGAAGGAAAGAAGGACTGTATAAAGGGAAAAGGGTGGGAGGGGTGGGGGGGAAGGGAAAAAAAAAGAAACATCATTACCCTATGTAAACGTAAAAAAAAAAAAAAAATTTAGGAGTATGATTCAGTCATTGAGCAATTTGGCATCAAACACTGGTACCATAAAAAAAAAAGAAAAAGAAGAGTCTAAAATTGCCTTCTCTTAACAAGGAGAAATGTTGTTTTTGAAACAAACAAAAATTTAATTCTATCATATTATTCTGGAATATACAGGATCTGCTTCAATTCATTTTAAACACTTGAGTCTTACAAAAACAAATCATTGAATGACAGGTTTTAATGATCAGTGTCTCAATGCCTCTGGATTACATTAAGTCCAGTGTGACTGAGAAATCTGCAAACATACGAACAGGAGAAATTACAAGTTTACTATACACATGCCATGAATTTGCAATCATACTCAGAAATTCATGGATTTGTTTGTTCACTGCCCTAAAACCATTGGAGAATTGTTTTCTGAAAGTGTATTTATGTATGAATAACATAAAAAGCTTAGACTTTTTTTTGATAAATCCATAAAGTAAAGTGACACATTTTGATGTAATCCTAAGTATACCTAATCTTCCTTTATGTGGTGCCATGAGGAACCACAGAAAAATACTTTTCTATGCATACTGGTATCTCCAGTTTTAAGCCACATCATATCAATACATAATGCACATCAACAATATATGATTAAATTTATGTAAATATAGTATTTTGGTAAAGAAATGTCTGTAGTTTTGTCCATGCTGATGTATCATTGTCATTAGAATGCATCCTGTGGAATGGGAATCATTCATCAAGACAAGCTAAGAGAATCCTGTGGCTCATCACTTCCCAGATGTTCCCCATTGTAATCATGCCTGGCAAAACAAAGTTTAAGAAATGAGATAACAGAACAAAACTCTCTGAAATTAGTGGGGTTGTGTGAGAAACACTTCTCACTAAATGGTCTGAGGAATGATGACTCCAGCTTGAGTCCTGAATGCCCTATTGCATCAGGCACTAATAATTCTCTTAACTCACTGGAGAAATCAAGCTGCCCCAAGACTAGACGTTCTGTGTAAAAGAACATATAAATAGCTGTGAATCTAGCATAAATTTCTTAAATGATTCACATTTGAAAAACCCATCATTAAGAAGAAGGAGGGACCAAGTAAGCAGATGGAAAAACAGATTACTCATAAAAAAGAAAAATGTAAAAAAAAAATTGGTTTCTTAGAGGTTATCATGATGACTGGGGGTTCCTCATAGTTAAGACTTCCCTGATTATCTGGATCATGTTAGATATTCTGCCATTCTGCCATCATCAAAATCATGGGGAACGGAATGACTTGTGCATCAATATACATATTCCTTAAAATGTTGTTGACTGCTCAGTGTACATGAGTTGGAGGTTAGACCAGAATTAGAGAGTATTACAGGAAGAGGACACCACTCTGTAGACCCCATTGCAAGTTGGATTATTGGGACCTTTTGGGTGGACAAATTGCAGGATGAAAGAATGAAGGGAGCATATATCTGTTCTCTCATCTGTTGTGTGAGCATCAGTCTGCCCTGTCTTAGGAATGAGATGGCAGGTAAATCCAATAAATTACTTACCACTAAGTATGAATGTACATTCTTATGTACTTGAATTGTCATTATCACAAGGCTCAGCTTCAAAACTTTTGCTAATTCTCACATCCTCCCTCATATTCACTAATGGAAAAAATGCAAAGTGGATCTGGGAGGTGATATTGTTCCCACTTCAAAAAATGTGCTTGGGAATGAGGATCATAAAGGCAGCACCCTCTACCTTGTGGCACTGCTTGTGCTGAAAATCTATGAAGAGCAGTAGGGAGCAATGTCTAGCACTTGAGGAAAGGCAAAAACATCACCCAGCAGATGTCAGTTCTGTGGGCACATCTTTCATGAAATACATGAAATCCAGCAACATGATTAGCAAAACCCTGAACATTATTTGGCAAATGAATGGCAGCTCTGTGTGAGAAATAGAGGTGAGTATTATTGGTTACTTTTGTAAATTTTTAGGGTTGTACAATATAGCTAAGGGTTCACATGTAGGGCTATAATATTTATGTTACAGCTATTTTAAATTTCTCTTGATAAAATACACTAGAACAGAAAGTGTTCTTTCTTTTTAATTTTTTTTGTGGATGGACACATTACCTTTATTTTATTTATTTATTTATTTTTATATGGTACTGAGGATGGAATCCAGGGTCTTCCAAGTGCTAGGCAAGAGCTCTACCAGTGAACCATAAACTGAGAAAGTGTTGTTTTAAAGTAAAGAACAAGAGTCTCAAAGATCCTTCTTTGCAGACAACAAGTTGCCATTACTTGGAAACCCAAGCAAACTTACAGGACAGTATGTTTCACTGATTGATTTACTATTTAAAATTCAAATCCTCCTTCCTTGTTCAACAGGTTTGACTTTCCTATTTCATCTGTTCTTTGTGTCTTAGTTGAAAGAAAAGAAGATTGGTTCACATTTATGCGTTCATATTAAAGACATGAAAGGTTGAGTTTGGGAAAAAAATCTGAAAGTTAGGTACAGTAACCAGGACAGGATGCAATTCGAGTTATTTAAAAGTTTCTCTAAACAAAATTAGATTGTGACAGAAATTGTAAAGGGTGTATTTTTACTGACTAAAACATTGAAGAATAATGAGCACAAATATTCCTCCCACAGACTCTGAAGAATTACATTCCTGGGTGTTTTGAAATTAGGATGAAAAATTATCAGTTTGTTAATTTCATTTTTAAAATTATTTAAAATATTTCCAACATTTCTTATCATGGACCTCTCATTTGGCATTTTCTAATTGAGTGTCTGGTAATGGAAATTTTAATTGGTGAAGATATTTTGCAGCCAAAGAATTCCTGAGAAAAATGGAAGTAGGTAGTTCATAGCAATGTGAGATTTCCCTCCATAAATTGAAGTTTTGTGCACAGAATATCATTTTCTTTTAAAGATATCAGAACTAACAATGACTCAACTGAAGCAGTTTCTTACATCAGTAATAGTTCTGATTGATTCATTAAGATGACAGGAGGAAAATTATAAGTAATAAAATGTTAAATTATAACTTATGGCTTACCTGAAAATACATATACCAGTATGTAAAGTTTAAAATCTCTAGATGACATACCATATGTAATTTGTCTGGCTGAAAGTCAGAAAAAAGGAAAACTAAAATTAATTGATTTTCTTATGAAAAAATTGAATAAATTAAGAAGAATCTAAATTAAAGGAGCAAGTATCATAGAAGAAATTATCTTCATTTTGTCATAGAGAACACATTTTTCTTGGCTGAGTAAGACTATTGGAGCTGAAGTCTCCTCTATAGCAACTTGAAATTTCACTAGTAGGTTCAAATTCCCTCCTTCCATAACTTTTCTTGGTCCCAACTACACCCTGATACTTCATCTGAGGATGCAAAGGCATTTACCTAAACGATTGAGTCATGGGAAAACACCTTGCAGTTGAGAGAGTCCAAAGAGTTGCAAGTTTTAAGAACAGGTTGTTTTTAAGACTTTTTTATTCACGTTTGAAATTTTTATGTCTGTGGAAATGTGTTAATATCTCACTGGAGGACACAGAACTGTGGCTTCCCCATTGGAACATGTTACCATTCTCTTACTTTTAATTATTCCCTGGTAGATAATGTCAAACATGAGAGAAATAGACTCCAAACATTTTCAAACTACCCTGGACAAAACTAGAGTGTTATCATGATTTGAATCATGTCCCAATCATGTTGACAACTCCAGTTACTTTAATTTTGATCCTAAGATTAAATTACCTGAAACTCTTTCCAAAATATTCAATACCTGTACTATGGGGTGAGGGATTACTGACACCTTCCATGGTTTCCCAGTGACTCTGAGGGTCCTCTCCCTATGGTTTGTGATGGGTCCCTATTCCCTAGTTTTTTCCTACATGGAGGACCTGGTATCTGGGTACTGTTGTTTCTACATATCTTCATTACCAAACTGGCAGTTTTGTAATTCAAGCTCTGAATAAAATATTAAAATCAATCTTAAATTAAATAAAAAATAATAAAAAAGAAGCAGAACTGAAGGTCACAGGCTGAGGAGATAAGAGACAGGTTAAACATAGTCAAAGCTGAGGTGGATCTGAACTGTGAGTCTGCTATAAGGAACCTGAACAAGCAGCCATTATTCTCAGTAATGGAGATGGAGGAGGCATGCAGTTTCTCTGAGAGGAACCAGGTAAAATTAGGCTCAGTCTCCTCTGCACTATATGAATTTACATAATGCATAATAGTTACTTTATATTAGGTAGAGGGAAGTAAAGGGAGGGGAGGTGGTATGGAGGTACGAAGGATAATAGAGTGAAACAGATACCATTACCTCATGTACATATATGACTGCATGATTGATGTGTTCCTATAATATGTACAATAAAAAAAGTGAAACTATACTCCATCTATGTATAATTTATCAAAATTTATAAATACATACTACATCAGGTACAACTAATTAGAACAATTAAAAATATTTAAGGACAAGTTGAAATGGAGCCCTGTGACCTGGAGTCAAAATAAAGTGTAACCACTTCAGGTAGACCCAGTGATATTAGAAGATAGTTTCTTATCACAGCCATAATCAATATGTGAAGGGTTAATATAGTTATGACAGCAATTGAAAAATTGGTTATTTCTAGAGAGACTCAGAAATATAAACTAAATGTAAATATATAAAGTGTAAACTCTAATATACACAGGCTAAAATTCCACATGGTTTGGCCTTGGGTGGTTCGCAAACTACAGAAGAAAATTACAACAAATACCAAAGCATGAGACTTCCAAAGCCATGTTAGAGGAAAATAGGAAATAGAAAAAGAGCACAAGTAGTTAAAAAGGTGTTTCAATGTATGTGCAATTAGGGAAAACTCATCTGGGGAGGAAGCACACCAGGATGTTCTACACTATGGAAAAGTTTTTCACCACAGGCAGCCCAGTCCGGGGTCAGTTAAACCTCTGCTATGGTGACCATGGTTTTGCCCTACTCTGTTTAATAATATGACCAATTGATCACCAAGGTACCACCATAAAAACTGTCCTACATATGCACTCATTCCATGGGAGCTTCTGAGATGAGTGTGACAAAGGGGATGGCTTGCCCCCAAACTTTGTGGAGATCTCTGAGGTGGAGACTGCTCTTGAGATGAGTAGTATAAGATGGGCACTCAGGTTTGTATGGATGGTCCTGTGAACTGTGTAGAGAAGGCTATATGAGCTGGGTAGGAAGGTGCTGTGAGTTGTGTAAGAGGGCTCTTGGAAGTGTGGAAGTGCACACTGAGGTGAGAAGGTAAGGCTTGCTGAGATGTGAGGAGGGTACTCTGAGGTGGATAGAAAAGTTTAGTTCATTTAGTTGTGTACAGAGGAAATTCTGAGGTGTGTGGTGAGAGTTTTGTGAGTCAAGTAGTGAAGTTATATGAAGGTGTGAAAGAAGAACTCTGATGTGTGTAATAGGGCCTAGTGAAGTGTGAAGAGAAGTCTCTGAGGCATGTAGAAGAACTTTCTAAACTGTGTATAGAAGACTGAATAAGGTGGGTAGAAATGAGTATCTAAGATAAGTAGGGAGAACTGTTTGAGATTTGTAGTGTAGATTCTCTGTCAAGTGTAGGAAGGAAAGTTTGAAGTGCATATGGACTTTTGGCTCACTGAGGTGTATACAGAGAGCTCTCTGAGGTCTTCAGAAAAGACTTTATTTGAGTAGGAGAATTTTTTGTGATATGGAGAGATGTGAAATTTTGGTGTGTAGTAATGGCTGTCTGAGGTGTGTAGGGAGGGTTCTTGGGTGGGAAATCCCAGGTGCATAGAAAGGATAAGTAGGGAGGACACACTAAGATATTAAATGAGAGTTCTGAGGTGTAAAACAGGACTCCCTCAAGTGTGATAAAAGGTTATCTGAGGTGTGTAGAGAGGCTGCGTGTGGTGTGTACTGAGAGTTCTCACCACTTTATGAGGTGAGTAGGAGTGCTAAATATGGTGAGCAAGAAGGACTATTTGTGTACAAGTAAGGACTCTGTGGTGAGTAAAATGTGGTTTCTGAGGTGTAGTGTGTGTTCTCTGAGATGAGATTGGCACTCTGCGGTATCTATGAGGACTGGAAAAGTAGTGGTATAAAGCTCACTGAGTTGGGTCAGTACATTTTTCTGAGGTGTTTATGGACTGCCCTTGGGATGAGTCATGAGGGCTTCTGGGGCATGTAGTGAAAGATTTATGAGGTTTGTAGGTATGAACCTCTGAGCTGTTTAGGGAAGGCTATATGATGTGTGTAGGTGGGATATTTGAGGTGTGTCAAAAGACTTCTTGCTGTGTGGGAGGGCTGCTTTTGTTATTAGTGAGAGTTCACTTAGGTATATATGGAGGGTGCTATAAAGTGAAAAGAAAGGGCTAAGTGAGTTGTATAATGAGAGACTTCTGAGGTGAGTAGTGACCACTCTCTGAGATGCATAGAGAAGACACATAGACATTGAATGGAGGGCCCTCTATGATATGTAGGTAGAACTCTCTGAGATGAGTAGGGTGTGCACTGTGAGTTTTGTAGGCTAGGTTCTCTGAGGTGGTTAGGGTTGTCTCTATGAGGTGTACAGGAGAAACCTATGAGGTGTGTAGGAGGCTGTTGTGACTAATTGAGAGTGCCGTGACAGTTTGATAGAAAGAGCCCCTGAAGAGTCATGAGATCCCTCTCAGGTTATTAGGGAGATTATACTCTGGCTTAATGGGAGGATTCTTGGAAGAGAGCAGAAAGAATTTCTGAGGCACATAGGGAGAGCACTCAAAGGAGTTTAACAAGGGCTTTCTGGTCTGTGTCAGTAAGTCTTTTGGTTGTGGGCAGGGAGGTATATGTGGTGAGTAGTGAGCGGTATCTGAGATATGTAGTATGTGTTGTCTAAGTTATATGGGAAGGGCATTTTTAGGTTTGTGTGGAAGGCTTTCTGTGATTGTGAAGACCTTGCTGGTGTTTATTGGGTGGGCAATTCCAGGTGTTTAGGAATTGCTTGAAGACTTATGGAGGACAATAACCTGTGTTGTGTTCTCTACAGCTCTTAGAGATGTTTAAAAGATCATTTGATGTGAACAGAGAGGGTACTCTGAGCTGCATACAGAGGTGTACTTGTGAGTAGAGAGTTTTACCTGAGTTGTGTAGGCAAGTATCTTTGAGGTATGTAGGAAGGCTTTCTGATTTGAGAAGCATGGGCTGAGGTGTGTCAGAAGGGCATTCAAAGGAGTAGATTGAGAAATTCCTGAGGTGTGAAGGGACTTCTTTCTTACGTGTACATAGATTGGTCTTGAGGTGAGTAGAGAGGGCTTTCTGAGATGTGTAGGGAGAGCACTGAGGTGTGTAGGGAGGGCTCTCTGAGGTTTTAGGGAGTGGAATCTGAGCAGTGTAGGGAGGTATTTAGGATTTGTAGGAGGGCTTTATAAAGTGTGTCACAGCACTCCTTAACATGTGTGGTTGGACTCCTTAAGGTTATTAGGAATATCTCATTAAGGTTTATATGTAGGGTGCACTGAGGTATGTATGAATTGTTGAGTGAGTTGTGTAGAGGAACATCTGAGGTAAATAGTGAGAGTTCTTAGAGATGAGTATGAAGGACATACAGATGTTGCAGGAAGACCTCTCTGAGTTGTATATGAGAGGGTTCTTTTAAGTCTGTAGAAGGTCTTCATGAGGTTTAAAGAAGGCACTTTACCTGAGTGGGAGAAGCCCTTAATTAAATAAGGAGGGATAATTGAGGTATAAAAGGACATCATCTGTATAGAATGTAAAGTTCTAGGCTGTGTAGAAAGTTGAATTTTAGATATGTACTAGAGACTCTGAGGACTGTAGACATGGCCTTTGATGGATGTATGAAGGGGACACTAAAGTGAGTGGGAGTGCTATATGAGGTGTGCAGGAGGATTCTGTGTACATACCTCTATCTAATGTGAATAGTAAGAGATTTCTGAGATGAATAAGGAGGAAACACTGAGGTGTGAAAGAGGACTGTATTAAACATAAAGCAGGGATCTCTGAAGTGTGTAGGAAGGGCTTTCTGAGGTTTGTAGGGATTGCTGAATGATGTGCAGAGGAAGCATCTCTATGATGTGTATGGGTGGTCATGAGAGATGTGTAGAAATGGTTCTCTGAGGTATGAAGGGAGGGATCTCTAGTGTGTAAGTAGAAGCCTCTTGGTAGGGAGGGTTCTCTGAGTATTTTCCTGTAGAATCCCTGAGGTGTGTAGAGAGGTCACCCTGAAATGCAAAGATTGGACTCTCTGAGGTGTGGAGGGAAGGAATTCTGACACATTCTGACATGAGCAGGGTGAGCTCTCTGCTTATGTGTGCTCTTAAGCTCCTTTCTTTCATCTCTTCTACTTTTCTTCCCTCATCTCTTTATACAGGCTAGTGAATTGTTAGCCAGTACCTTAAGGTTTTGGAGATTTTATCATTATGGTTTCCAGTCTTATCTCTCTTATTCCAAGATAATTCCTGACCATGAGGTAGAAATAGTGTCACACTTTGGGTTTACTAATTAGCTATTTGGATCTTGAAATGACCAGTTGAATCAAAAATACTTTTACTCTCCCCTGAAAATTAGATTCCCCACCATCCCTCTTTAATTTCTTGAGGACCTAAGAATTTTCTTAGTCCAAGGAGAGGGAGAGAAGACATTTAAAGTGCTTTTATTTTTGTCAGTTCTGTTGCTGCTGTGTTGTTTTGCAGTCTGGTGATGATTACCTTTTACTACAAAATGCCCTTATTAATTCTAATCCCTGAGTATTCATGGTCATACACAATTAGACTTAAAAGTTCAAACATTATTTTAAGTTAGGGTTCAACCCTTATTTTTTGGAAGAAGTCCTTCATTTTAAAAGAAATTAATTGTGCAATAAGAAAAACCTATTCTTTATAGGGACATAACATTTTTTTAGTTCAAGCTATATCATTTAATACACTTACTTTATTGTCCTCAATGCATGATAATTACATCTTTCTTTTTCTTAATATAGTTTATGGATGCAGTGGTTTGTGTGTTTATCCCACCTATTTTGGAGACTGAGGAATGAAAATTCCTTGAGCCCAGGAATTTCACACCAGACTGGGCATCAATGTAAAATTCCAGGTAGAACAATTTAGAAATAATTGTCAAGTTAACAAAATGTCCTGGCTTACAAATTTGAACTGCATATTATAAAACCTGATATTATATCTAACATTATCTATGTTATATGTTGATATATGTTGAATAAGTTTGGTTATTTTTATATCAATATTAAATTAAAATTATAAATGTCTTAATTTTCATACACAGCCTTAGGGAATTAATTCTTCAATAAATGAAAGCAGAACCTAAAAATTCTGTAAGTATCAACCCAGGTAAGATTTCAGAAAGTGAATTATTCTTGATGTTCATGGCTTATAAAAAAAAAAAAAGTATGCTGGGTACGGTGTCAGCAATTCTGTAATCTTGGCAGGTCAGGAGGCTGAGGCAAAAGATTACAATTTTAAAGTCTCAGTAACTTATTGAGGTCTAAGCAACTCAGCAAGACACAACCTTATAAATCAGAAAAGGACTGGGATATCTTTCAGTGGTTCAACTCCCCTGAGTTCAATTCCTGGTGGGAAAATAATTAAATATGAATATAAATATTCTGATGGCAAAGGAGCAGTTAAAAATATATATAAATTACATTCATATTAATCTTAATTTATTTTTTAGTAGTCTAGAATTCATGATTATTTAAGTGACTACTGGTAGGAAATTTATAATCTGAAATTATATTGTTTAAAGATATTTTATGTTAATTTAATTTTGGTCCCTGAAGTCTTACAATTTTTATATAAATAAGAAATATATTTTCAAATTATTATGTTGTGTTTCCTCTACCTGAAGCTCTTGTGTGTCATAAAAACAAGAATATTCTCCGATAAATGTTCATACTGCAATTAGTCCAGACAAATTATGCTATTTTTTTGACACTTTCATTATGCTCCTGAATCTGCTAATGATATTGTTTTCTTTCCATCTTGCAACTTTTAGTTAAGAGTACAGTCACGAGAACAACTGTTTACTTTTAGGTATCAAAATTTGAATAAATCCTATGTTTCTTCCTTGAATTTGAAAACTACAAAATATGGGACATAGAAATTCTTAATGCATTAATTGCCTATCAGGAATATAATTAGTATCTATTACAAATAATTCTCCATGTAGGGACCCAGAGGAATACTCTGTAACAAAGAATGACAGTCATATGCTTTTAATGTTTTATATTTTCTATTGCTTAAATAAACATTTTACTCTCTTCTCCAATGGTGGATGAAAATTCAGCAGACGACCATATAAGCAGGTAGGATTTTATATATTTAAAAAAATTGTATGCTAACTGATTACAGAATGAAGATAAAGGAGTAAAACATTTTTGAGTGTTTCAGTCTGGGATAGATAATTGTTCCTAACACTTGTTTATTGAAGTCATCATGATGACTTTGAAAGTACCTGTGCTATTATAAGTTGATATTTACTAATTAAGCAGCTATTATTCATAGAAGTTGACTATTTGTCCCATGTTCTCATAATTAATGTGCCAGGCCTGCAGTTAGACTATAAGCTTGGCTTGCTGACAACTCCATTGTATTCCTCCACTGTGTAGGTTGATGCAAGTGCAGAACTAAAATAAAGATGCAGGTCTATATGACCAATTCAGAAAGTAAAAATCAGTTGTATGTTAATTCTTTTTCATAATTTATCTGAATAGCCTTGTTATAGAGTTTTAGGAAAAATTTCTCAGAGCTGTGGTCACATGTTTTCTTCATAAACAAGATCAGGCTAGTACTGTAGTGGAATTATTTTACTAAAGTCAAGAATACCTTTGTGTAGGCCTTGTTATATTAAATATATTAAGTGTCTATATTGAGAATATTTTAATTGATATCTCTACTTTCTGATTTCCCAGTTTGTTTTCCTTCAATACTCTACCCCCTTGTAGTATTGACCTCTGGTTTTATAAAACTGTTTTATAAATCAAGAGCTACAGTTCCCTTCAGGCTACTATCCATATGTAGTTTTATGAAGAAAATTTTCTTTTATACTATTTTTTCTTTTTCTAGATTAAAATCTTTTCTTGAAGTTTTATTTTTACTTTCTGTTGAGCTTTCTTGGTGTTTCTTTGTTATTCTTTCAATTTAATACTCATTTTTTCATTGACTGAATCAAAAGCTCAAATAATTTTAGAATTTTAAGAATTTTAGTAACTGATCAATGTACCCACTCATTCTTCAATATTTGTTTGACATGCTGGCCAAGTGATGGTCATGATGGTGAACAGAACTTAGAGATATTAAAGGGGCTTTTCTGGGTGCAGAAATGGATAGCAGTGAGATTTGAATTTAGGGTCCTTAATTCTAAACTCAGTGCTTTTCCTGATTATCACTGTGTAGTGAATGTGTTTACAACAGACATAACATGTTGGGAGTGACTGTGGAAAGCAATTGAAGTGGGTAAGAATGAGATTACTAAGTGAGTCCAGGGGTAGAGTATTAGAGTGAAACTAATCAAGGGAAGGGCAAGACTAAGGAGAAATATCACTGCATTGGGTAGAAATAAGGGTTATATAAAATAGACCAAATCTCAGGATTTATGACCAGTTTGATTAACACAAAACATATATTCAGGACATAGAGTATCAGATGCTGTCTAGAAATACATATTAAAATAGAATTTGAAGGAAGTTCTGATAGTCCCATTATACTCTTGTTATTTAATTGGAATAAGTGACAAAATTCAAGGTTCTGTTGAAAGATATCAAAATATTTTGAGCCACTGGGAACAGTTTTAGGAATTTACAGAAATGTGAGAGTGGTTTAAAGACTAAAACAGTGGGGTCTAGAATCTGTTGAATATATGTATCTACCACTTCTAAAGGTGTCCATTCTTCTCCATTTCTTTTGCAAACTCACTGATGTTCTTCCTATGTATATGTGTAGTAGATCATTGTATATCATGGAGATAACTGACAGGTAAGTCATTGAAGAGCTTCAGTTCAGTAGTTAGTAATGTTTTTATGATAATACCTGTGATTGAGAATCCATTTAACTTATTCTCCAGAAACAGAAACAGAAACAGAAAGAGCTCTGACTCTTGGTTCTTTGAGTGTAAACTTGTGCCAAGAATCTGCATCTTCAAAGAATGTAGATTTACAGGTTGGAGAATGCCACTGAGTCCTGAAAATGAGAGACTGGGGAGAGGAATCTGAGAGGAAAGAGAATATTTTGATAATATTTAGGGAAACACAGGCACAATTTTCAGTGTTCTGCTTTTCTAGCAATCTTTCCCCTTGAGTATCTGATTGCCTGTAAAGGTAAGTGCTTGATAGTTTATGTAGGTGTGAATAAAGTGGGACCTATACAGGTAAAAAGGTATTTTATAATTTATAAGATTTCAGTGTGCCTGACAATAGTATTCCCAATAAAAACATATACTTGAATATTTAATGTTTAAAAATTTTTGAAGGTCTTATGAATCTCAGTATGGTGTTTTAGAGTAAAGGGAAAAATAGGTTTGTTTATTTATTTATTTATTTATTTATTTATTTATTTATTGATGTGTCCTGGGTATTGAACTCAGGTTAACTCACCCACTGAGTTATATCCCCAGTCCTAATTTGTATTTTATTTAGAGAAAGGATCTCCTTGAGTTGCTTAGCACCTTGCTTATGCTGCGTTCTCTCCATTTTTGTTTTTGTTTTTCCTTTTTTTTTTTTTCTTTACTGGGGACTAAACCCAAAATGGTTTAACCACTTAGACATATACTAAAACCTTTTGTTGTGTGTTTTGTTTTGAGTCAAGGTGTTGTCAAGTTGTAGATGGCCTCACTAATTTGTTTAGGCTGTCTTTGAACTTAGAATCCTTCTGCCTCAAACTCCCAATTTTCTGGGATTAGGAACCTGCATCACCACACCCTGCAAAATGGGGCATTTTCTGTGCATAATATCCATGCTGAAGAACAAGTACCACAATTGTCAAGCTAGCTTAATCTTTGTTCCTTGGATAGCCGAGAGAGTGCACTTTGGATCTTGCTACCTTGTCTTGGGTCATCAAAGATTTGTTCCATTTCAGGTAAAAATAAATTATTATGGCAACTGTTAATTGAATTTAAAGTCCAGCCTTCAAAACAGGCAGTTTCTGAGATTAAATTGTTCTCAAGTTCTGCCAATATAGTGACTGTCAGTCTGAAATGGAATTGAGTGCATTCATTAAGGGGCTGGGTTGTGGCTCAGTGGTACAGCACTTGCCTGACATGTGAGGCACTGATTTTGATTCTCAGCATCACAAAAAAGTTAATTAATTAATTAATTAAAGGTTCATCAACAAAAAATATGTGCTCATTGACTATTTCATAGAAAATAATAGAGGCAGAATTTTATAAAACAGACCTTATATTTTAATCAAATCAGTGAAGAAATATCATTTTTTTGGGGTGCTGGGAATCGAACCAGGGCCTTGTGCTTACAAGGCAAGCACTCTACCAACTGAGCTATCTCCCCAGCCCCAAGAAATATCATTAATATATATGAGTCCAAATTTTTTGCCAGAGTTTATTGAAAAAAACCTACCTACCCATGTTATTATACATTTTTGCTCTAAAGTCTTCCCACTGAAACTGATCCTGATGAGGTTTACTATCATTCTCTTTTCAAGGTAAAGTGATCTTTTGTGAAATTAATTTTCTTGCTCTGAAAATTGAGTTTGGAGGTATTAATACTTGAAAATTAGCAATGGCTTCCCTGATATATTTTTTGCAAATTTGCTCAGAATAAAACATTTTAGATAATTATATTGATATTTTAACATGTATAAATGCCAGTGTTCCATTGAGTAGTTTAGTGTAGGAGGGTGGATGAAACATTGGACTGGAAAATGCATATGTCAGTAAATTATATTAGGAATAAATTTATTATTGTAGAAGAAATAGGAAATTTTGTCAAGTAGTTTTTGTTAGGTTTACATTAGAGTAAAATTTAAATCATACTTAAATAATTTATAACACTCATGCTCAAATTATTTTTTGTAGAATCATGGAATTTCCCTCATGCCTTTAATTGGAAATAAGTAAAGTTCATTGCTTGCAGTTTTTTTATTGGACCCTTTATATTTTACTACCATACATTTCTAGGAGAAATTTTGCATTATATTTATTCTTGGCTCCATTTTTACACTACAATAATATCAGAAATTATGGAAACATAGAAATTTAGCATATGTATATTTATTTATGAGTTAGGTCAAGCAGTTGTAGCTCAATGGTACAGTGCTTGCCTAGTATGTGCAAGGCACTGGACTCAGTCTTCAGCATTACAAAAATCTAAGTAAATAAAAGTATAAAAATACAATAACATTATAAATATATTTGCATTTTAAAGAAATTTTTACCATGTTTTCTGACTATTTCCACTAAGAGTATATTTAAAATTCTTCATCTAATTCAAAAATAGATGTCTTGTGTAAAGTAATAACCATATCTAGAACCACAGACTCTCAATAACCATATGATATTACATTCATAAGTTTTGTATCATAGTGTCTAAAAGTATTCAAACTCTTGTGTCATTTTATAAGTTCCCAAGTTTTAAAAGTTATTTACTTAGTTATTTAACTATTCATTTTATAGTCTTCAATTTTTTCTGAGATTTTCAAAGTTAATAAATATATTTGCATATTTTCTGGAACAGCTACAGTACAGTTTCAAATGTAAAACATTTCTTAATGTTTTGAATAAAAATAAATGTGTAGAAAAAATACTATATAACAAAGTGTTCTAAATAACATAACATGCATAAAATGATTATTGATTAACTACTGAATTCTAAAAGTTATGCTTTAAATTTGTATTCAATTTCATTCCTGGGATGTATGAATTCAAGTCAGTTATCTTGAATTGGTGTCATGAAAAGAACTAACCAAGTTAGAGAAATGTCATAAATATGACAGTAGGGACCAGGATATCCTCCAAGCATCCTCTAATCAAGAAGCTAATATTTAGATTTAAAATGAAAATTTGCTTATTTTGTAGATGCTTTACTCCAAGACTCAGTGTTACCTTACAGAAAACATATCTTCAAAGTCTGTTATTTGAAACATCTCTTTCACCATTCTGTGTTTATTTAGTTAATATTTTCATCTAGTAACTATGTGTGGTTTCCATTCACTGCCCCTACAAGACTGTGGCATTCTTCTTATCTTTCTTGGAAGGATCAACATTTATATTTACATTTATTGTTAGCTATTTGATATACAAGATGAACAGAGCTTATACTATTTGTGATTCCAATTGATTTTATTTATAAGGTAGCCTCAAAGCTCAGGTCTCATGTTTTCACCTCATGAGATAATTTGTGCCAATATAAGTCACAAAAACATATTCAAAGTATCACATTTAAATTTCTAATTTTTTTTCAAAAGCACTCTAAACTACAGATGGCTATAATTTTTCCTAGGTGATTTGGATTAATAAAATAGTTTAATGAATATCAGTATTTGTGCAATTATCTTGGAAGTAAAGGGAGTGATATTTCAGATATTTCTTATCTCTAATCATTCTCACCCCATGAGAAGTCATATCATAGTAAGTGGAAGAATTGAAATTTGAGTTTATATTGGAATGACTCAGAAACATGTTCTCTTTCACATGTATCCTACAGTAATGGAAACTTTTATGATTTTTTTTCAAATTTGGTGCATTTACACCTAAATATTTTTCTTCTTAGAATGTCTTCAAAGAAGAAGAATCACATCAAGCTTCTAATGAATCAAGGAAAGAGGGTTAACTATTTGAATAATACCTGTTGCTGAGCTGTTCATTGATTTGAAATTATTGAGTTTTTCATATACTCTCTACTTTGTTTTTATTATTGTAGAAGCAAACACTGACACTGGGGAACCAGAAATCGGGACATTACCTAACAACTGTAATGCTGATTGTAAAAAGAAAAATGTAGTAGAAACCACTCTTGTAGAATGATTAAGAATAAAGAACACACAACGTTTTCTCTTCTCCTCAGTTGGTCCAAAGGTAAAATTTAAAAAAAAATTTTCAATATTTTTTACATGTCATCTCTCATATGTACATAATGATGCCAAGCAACCTAGATATAAATTTAAGGACTCAGGGTACTAATAACAAAGAAAGCAACAGTTGTGGTATATTATAGAATCAACAATTGTAGCACATGTAGGGAGTAATCAGTTCTGTGGTAGTCATTGTATAACAAAAGAAGAAGAATGTAAGTCAAAAGTACCACTTGAAAACTATAAACATGAAGAATTCATTTATGAAGGAAAAGTTATATTTGGTCTTTGGTATGTTATGGTAAGTTTCTTCTCTTCTAGTTCCTCAGGGCTTTGTAATAAAGGGCCATTGAATTTTGACAAAGACTTTTCCTATAGCTATTAAAATTATCTTATGATTTTGCCCTTGATTCTTTATCTGCTGTATTAGTTTTATTAGCTTTCATATATTCAACCATTCTTGCATCTCTTAAGTAAAATTAGCTGGATCATGCTGTATGATGTGTATGTATGTGTGTGTGTGTGTGTTGTGTGTGTGTGTGTGTGTGTGTGTGTGTGTGGCCCCAGAGATTCAGAGATTTAACCAAGGTGTACTCTACAATGAGCCACAACTTCAACTCCTTTTATTGTTCACTTTGAGTCCAGGTCTCTAAATTTCCCAGGTTGTCTTTGACACTACAAATCATGTGACACAACCTCCAGAATTTCATGGAATGCAAAAATACACCACTTTTTCTGGTAATGTTTGTTGTTTTTAATGTGATATTTAGTAAAGTTTGTAAGTATTTTATGAAGATTTTTAGACTACAACCCTCAAGGATATTGACTTGTAGTTTTCTTTCCTTGTTGAATCCTTATTTTTCTTTTCAACCTAGGTAATACTGATTTTGTACAATTACTTTGGAAGTATCTTTCCTTCTCTCTTACATATAATGGTGGGACATTCATATCAGTTCTTTGTTGAATATCTGATAAAATTCAGCCATGTGTTCACAACTGGTCCTAGAGGCTTGTTATGACTACTTCAATATAATTGCCTGTTATTAGCGTGGTTTTTTGCATTTCTTTGATTCATATTTTGATTTGTTTAGATTCATATCTATTACTTTATACCTATATTCTAGGTTTTTCCATTTATTACCATGTCAGTCTTCATAATATTTTTCTAGATGTTCCTACTTATTAAACAATAAGTTTTCCTGATAAATCCTAGGAGTGTTCTGGATTTCAGTATTGTCTATTGTAATTTTCTTTTTTTGTTTCTAGGTTTATTTATTTGTTTTTTCTTTCTCTTTCCTTTCATTACCTTGGTTAGGGGTTTATCAATTTCAATTTCATTTTCAAAAGCAAATTCTGAAAGTACCCAATACTTTCCCTTTCATACTCCCTCCTGATATTACCTTTTCTCTAATCCACAGATCATTATTCTGTTTATTTATAATTGTATTAATTAGTGCTTTATGGATATACATAATGGTCAAAGTCACAGTGAAATATTCACATGTGTACACAGGAAAATTTGTTCAGATTCATTCCACCATTGTTCTCTTTGCTTTCCCTCCTCTCTCCTATGTTAATTCATTTCTACTCATCTGATCTTTTGTGTCAATAAAGGAGATGAATTCCATTACAGGGTCTGCTTAGCATTGAGGTCCTCTCTTCCACTCCCATGTGAAGGAATGTGGAAAGGGTTAGCTGATGAATGAGTATGTTGGCTGTTTTTCAATCTATTTCCCAAAAACTTATCTACTCAAGAAACACACAAGAACCAATACTCTTTTTAAATAAGAGGGGGTATGATGGGTCTGACCCTACTATCTCTGTCCTCTAACAACAAAAACATGTCACCCAAAACTCTTTTATTTTTAATAGATGGGTAAAGGGGTTTAAGCCCAGGAGGAGTTTCTTCTGTGATGAAAATGGAGTTAGGGAAGCCATTATCTTAGGGGAAATATTCCAGAAGTAGACAGGGAATAACTGGAGGCAGAACCACATTCTTCCTGTCAATCTTGGACAGATCTTCATACATGTTTGTTCCTGGAAATCAGGACTGTGCACTCCATGGGTCAACCTAGTTTGATTCTGCTAAATCAGGTGACTTCCTGTAGCTTAGATTAGAGGAAAGTTGGTAAATAAAATATGGGAGGGGAGAAGAGAGAACAAAGAATAAGAATGTGAAATATCACAGAAAACAAAACAAAGCAAAAGAAGTGGGTACCCATTTTTAAGGGAGGTAAACTCAGGTTAAACATTATAAAGTGGAAGAGCACAACATTAGAAAAAATTGAGTATCCAGTAACACACTGGTCTTAGAGATAGAGTAAAATTTTCCAACAGTTTTTTTCTTTATCAACATTGGAAAGTAATTATAAAATCCATGCCACATAATGCAGGGCTAAATTTGGTTTCCATAAATAAATATAAACATATTTGATGCACCATAAATGTATATAATTTAATGCTATGTGAAAGGTTACAACTTCCTAGAAAAATAAATATGGTGCAGAATAATATAATCTAGAAATTTAAAAAATCTAGGACATACTATGCAAGGATCAGCAAATTATACCATGATAAAATGTTCACTGACAAACTATAAATACTAATACACCTACAATTTGGGGGAAAATATGAGAATTTCAAATAGGCAAGTTTAGTTAGAGGAACTGGTAGAAGATTAGCTATACTCAAAAATGCTCAAACTTTAGTGAATCAAATATTGGGAACCATATTCAAAATGCACATTGTACTCAGCAGAGTTTTGCTTCCATATTTCTAAGACATTTAAATATGTTTCCAATGCTGCTGATCTATGATCACATTCTTATTTGCAAGTGAGAGAACTTCTTTGAGAAAGTTTAATTGAAGTGCAATTGCATGTTAGTTCAGTCATAACCAGATGCAGTGAAAACAAAAATATTGATTTTATTTCTCAGCATATTCTGGGAAAAGGAAAAGGACAAAAACAAGGAAGATATATTTCTAGTCAAGTATGATGACACACCTAAAATCACAATGAACCCAGAAACTGGTATAGGAGGATTGCAAATTTAAGGCCACCCTCAGCAAAGTGTGAAGCCATAAGCAATTTAGCAAGAAGTTAACTCAGAAATAAATAAATGAATAAATAAAGTTGAGGATGAGGTTCAGTCATATTGGTCTCCTGGGCTAATTCTCTGATAGTAGGAATAATCCAAACCAAGAATATAAAATAAAATAAATGAAGACCAAAGTTCTAGATATTGCCTTTGAATAGCTAAAGGGAAGGGAAAATGAGCTAGATAAATCTGCAGGTAATGCAAAGAAAACCGAGGATGAATTTCAGTTGGCTCAGTTTCTTAAACTTTGTTTATTTAATTAAATTTAATTCTACACAGAGCACTGAAAATTGTCTTTCATCTGTATTTCTGGAAACACTCCCTCCATTCAGACCTGCATGAATGTCACACTACACTGCTCCCTTCTCATTATTCATCTGTATTCACACCCAGGCTGTTCATGTCTACCTGCCCATAGCACTGATATTGGTCAAGCTACACTGCATATGTAGCCATCAGTCCTCTTTTTCCCTTTCACTGCTCATGCTGTCCTCTGTCATTAATCCTCATCTGTTCCTATATGGTCTAACAAATACGGATCCATTTAATACTTTTCTATGTGTCATGCAACAGTCTTCTCTGTTCTTATCATTTCCTGTCTCTGACTGATAATCTCACTTCTTAATACCAAGCACTTTATACCAAGAGCTTTAAACCCTTTATACCAAGCTCCAGAAAAGGCATCTTTTTTTTGTCTACTACCTCTTACCAAGAACTTATTCAAATATGCATTCAAATAATTAGAACTGTTGACACAGAGGTGATATAAAAATTATCCCCAGCAATCTGGGAGCAAATGCATTAGATTTATATAAGTAATTTTTACAGGCCAATTTGTAGGTCCCAAGTAAGTGTAGTTTCTGGGATACTAAGGAATCCCCAAGGGGGGAAAAATATCAGGAAGGAAAACCATAGCCCTGAAGGACTGAATAGATAGTTTGACTTCTAAAAGAAGAAAAGCAATTTGTCAGAAGAGTGAAAAAACATTTTAGATATGAAGGTATTCATTGACAAATGAGTAAGAAGTATCAGTCATTAGCTCCTCTGCTCCTTTCTTTCTGATGACACACAGGAAGTGCTGAGGGAACTGTGCAAGTTTCTGGGGAAAACTCACCCTCAGTACTTGTTTTTGTACTCAGAGATGTTTGTCCATCTAATGTAGAAACTGCCTGACAAACCCTCTGGTCCATGGTTCCTGGAGACAAGTCTGAAATTTGAACATCTCTTCTGAATCTCTGAGGGCAGGGATCTTGGGGTGTGCTATATTTCAAGTCAGTAAGGGTTTCCACTGTACATTCTTATAGTCTGGCATATATGGCCTTCTTGCAGAATCTGCGATTTCTTCTAGGGACTGCTGAAAATTATTGCAACTGATTCTGCTCCACCAAACCTGGATTTTTCTCTCACTTGAATTTTTAAACAGCACATTATCATTATTCTCAAAAGAACCATTTGAAAGTGTAGTGCACAGGTGTACATCTACTCCACAAATTTTCAACAGGCACTACACCCATCTTCCTGATGAGAGTTTTCAACACATTCCTGTTAGTCATTTTCCAAAACCCATAAAATCAGTATGAACATTCAGCATCCTTTGAGGTTAACTGTCTACTGTATCTTGCAGGTATAAACATGTAGTCATTTCTGATCTCTCACCCAGAGAGTCCTTATGATATGGCCCTTCTAAAGGTGGTTTGCCCTCAGGACTCTATTTTAATCACCAGAAGAGTGCCTCCAAATATTTTGTGGTCAAAATGGAACAACAAATCCAAATGTGCTTGGCAGAGTTGGTTGATTATACCTGAGATACCTGCTCATGTTTGTGGTTCTGTATGAAGCCAGTTTTCTACCAGACAAATCACTGGCACTTTGTGTCACAGAGCTGCCACCACCCATTTAAATTAAAGTGCCATGACCATCTGAATTTAGCTAGAACACAGGACCATGTTTTACTAGAAGAGAGTACTCAGCAGATCTATGACTCAGTTTTTCCCCTATATCCACCAGGATTTCTGTTGTGAGTGCCTTCAGCTCTCCACTTTAAGACACAATTTAGATTTAGAAATGCTAAAAAAAGACAGACATTTTTGTTCTGATATCCCCACAGGAAAGCTTCAGTAAAAGACCCTGAGTGAAGGGGCTCCCTCACACACACTCTGATTCTACTCAGAAGATTTTACAGTGCATCCAATTTTACATGACATATTAGGTAAAATCCAAGACTGTATTTCACTGAAAATGTTGTATTGGAACTAATGATAATCTATAAAACATTTTTTCCTATAAACAGTTATCCTTCTATAAAATGAGAGATTTTGATTTTACAATCCTTATTATATTTTTGAAATTTTAGGGCCATTTTGTGTATTGTTTGGGGTTTCAATTTGATATAATAATGTATCATTAAAACAAATTTGCATATTCAGTGCCATGTGTCATGCAATTATGCTGATTTTATTAAATTGAGTTGCAAAGCAAGAAGTGGGAAAGCTGGAATGTATGGTGGTTATATTCCTAGTAATCTGAGATATCTTCATTCTGTTTTCCAGGGTGGAAGTCCTAAGTTTGTCTCAGAGTGTATTTTTTCCCCACATACTCACCAGAACTTACAATTCTAATGCTGCATAAAAGCTAATGTGAGTGGGTGAGCTGAAATGTCAATGGAGTTTTGCATGCTATTTCCTTGAATGTTATGGACATGGAAAAGTTTTAATAATTTTTTAAACAATTTGTATTTCTTGTTCTGAGATCTATTACTTTTCTTCATTTCCTACTTGGGTTGATAAGATTCTCCTCAGACCACCAGAA